>NC_059125.1:38715729-39015729 GCF_020740685.1 Jaculus jaculus
TCTTTCCCTGCCTGAAAATAAATAAGTGAAATAAATACCAGGGTTTACTATGGGTGACACAGTCAAAGATTCAACTAATATTGTGGTTTCTTGCTTGCATTTCTAATCAAATAATATACTACATTTCAGTTAGATACTAGTGGATATGAGGAGGTATTTTTTTCCCATTTAAGTTGATGTATTTCCTAAATTCTATCTATATACCCTAAGGGTCTGTTGCTGGGACAAAATTATCTATCAGAAGCAGCTTATGTAAGGAAAGGGTTTATTTTTGGCTTATAGTTTTGAGTCAAAGTGTCCATTATGGTGGGGAAGGCAAGGCAGGCTAGACAGCTGGTGTTTTAGCTTCATATCAGCAAGGAGCAAGTAAAGTGCAAGCAGGCTGATTGTAACACATTTAGGTCCACTTTCAGTAACACACTTCTCCCAGCAAGGCTCCACATCTTAACAGTGCCATCAACTGGGGATGAAATATTCAAACACACGAGTATTGGGGATGAAGTATTCAAACACATTTTACATTCAAATCATCACAGGGCACATGGATCCCAGATGCAATGCTTTGTTATAAAAAGCAAGGAAATCAAAACAGATGAGAGAAATAATTATAAAGTATATATTAAATATCATGTAACCAATATGCCATAAGAAAAGTGCAATACTCTGTGGTGGGTTGGGGAAGTGTGGGTGCATCCCAGTCTGCATTCTCATCTCATAAGCCCTCTTATACTTCACCTATTTACAAGGAAGTAAATACTTCCATTCTATAATTCCATTAGGAAATCCTGCTTCCTTACAGGAGTTGGTTCTTTTTTGTTCCTTTTTTTCTAATCTCTAAAAAAATTGTAGCTGGGCGTGGTGGTGCAGGCCTTTAATCCCAGCACTAGGGAGGCAGAGGTAGGAGGATCTCAGTGAGTTTGAGGCCACTCTGAGACTACATAGTAAATTCCAGGTCAGCCTGGGCCAGAGTGAGACCCTACTTCAAAAAACCAAAAAACAAAAATTGTATTTATTTGTGTGTGTGTGTATGGTACTACCAGGGTCTCTTGTCACTATAAATGAATGCCTGTCCAGTTTTACATGGGAGGCTGGTAGTTGAATCCAGGCCTATAGGCTTTGCTAGCAACTGCCTTTAATTGCTGGCCATCTCCTAGCCAAACTTTTCTTTATTTTTTGCTTTAATTTTACTTTTTTTTTTTTTTTGAGGTAGGACTTTACTCTAGCCTAGGCTGATGTTTAACTCACAGTGATCCTTCTACCTCTGTCACAAGAGTGCTGGAATTAAAGGCATGCACTACCACACCAGGTCCTTTTTAATTTTTTTTAAAATATTTTTATTTATTTGAAAGAGAGACAAAGAGGCAGATGAGATAGAGATAGATATATATAGAGAGAATATGGGCATACCAGGGCCTCCTGCCACTGCCACTGCCACTGCAAATGAATTCTAGAAATATGGTGCACATTGTACAACTGGGTTTATGTGAGTAATGGGGAATTGATACTAAGCCATCAAGCTTTGCAAGCAAACAACTTTAACTGCTGAGCCATTTCTCCAGCCCATATTTTATTTATTTATTGGTTGTTTTGAAGTAAAGTTTCACTTTAGCCCAGGCTGATCTGGAGTTCAATATGTAGTCTCAGGCTAACTTCACACTCACAGAGATCATCATACTCTGGCCTCTTGAGTGCTGGGATTAAACGTGTGTGCCACCACGCCTGGCCTTATTTAAAAAAAAATTAAAATATTTCTTTTATTTTTTGGGGGGGGAGCATCTCACTCTAGCTCAGGCTGACCTGGAACCCTCTCTGTAGCCCAGGCTTGCCTTGAATTTACAGTGATTATCTTGTTCAGCCTCTTGAGTGCTAGTATTATAACCATGGGCCACCACACCCAATGGGTTTGCCTTACTTTTGGATTCATCATCTTTCTTTCTTCATACTCTATTTTCCTACTGAGAACAATCCACTGTAGAATAACTCTTTGGTTACTCACCTTTGAGAGTAGGATGGGGGACTTTGCTCTCTAAGTCTTGTCTCTTCCAGTCCATTTCCACTGGGTAAGTTTTGGTGAGCAGGGCCCATGCAACCCTCTTACCTCTCCTAAAACACTTATTCTCAAAGCTTAATCTTAAAATGTAGGAAAAAGAAACACTTTTCATTCCACTCCTTACATCAAGACTATTCAAACATACAGTGAATTTAGTATACACTTAGGTAATTCATGTATACTAATTCATTTTTCAGTCCATATTCCCTGTCAAATGGGCTCATTACTGAGCTGTAGATGCTGTAATCATTGTTTTCTGAGCTAAACCTGGGTTCTGTTTAAATTTTCTACTTGTATGAGCCTGCTTAAGTAGTTATATAGTGTCCTTTGTATCTTTTACAATACCTACCAAATGTCTGATTCATTTATTCATTCATTGCAATTATTTATCCAGAACGAGTCATGGGTATTTTTCATACAGTTTATTTTTGGAATACTTATAATTTACAGAAAAAGTAAAGATAAAATACAAAGTTACAAGCATATATACATATATATCCAGTATACCCTGTTATTTGTTATAGTTAGTGAAGTAATATTGATACAGCACCATTCAATAAAGTCTAGATAAAGCTTATGTTTTATTCATATTTGCTTAATTTTTATATGTCTTTTATGATCCAGGATCCTACCCAGAAAATATACTCCAGTAATAATTGTTCTTTATATCTTCTTAGGCTTTGTTTGCCTGTGACAGTTTCTCAGACTTTTCTTGATTATGATGATTTTTTGGGGGGGAGGTTTGAGGTAGAATCCCACTCTAGCCCAGGCTGGCCTGGAATTCATTATGTAGTCTCAGGGTGGCCTTGAACTCATGGCAATCTTCCTACTTATGCCTCCCGAGTGCTGGGATTAAAGGCGTGCACCACCACACCTGGCTGATTATGTTGATGTTTTAAAAACATATATTAAATATTTTCTTATTTTGAAAGAGAGATAGAGACAGAGAGAGGGAGGGAGGGAGGGAGAAGAGAGAGACAGAGAGAGAGAGAGCGAGAGAGAGAGAGAGAGAGAGAGAGAGAGAGAGAGGGAGGGAGGGAGAGAAATAGAGAGAGAGAATGGGTGAAACAGGGCCTCCAACCTCTATATATGAACTCTAGATGTATATGCCACTTTATGCATCTATCTCACATGGGTACTGGTGAATTGAACCTGAATCCTCAGGCTTTGCAGGCAAGCACCTTAATCGTTAAGTCATCTCTCCAGCCCAATTATGATGATTTGGGGAGTTTTAAATTGTTTTATTTATTTATTTGCAGAGAGGGTGGGGGGGATGGATGTGCCAGGGCCTCTAGCCACTGCAAACAAGCTCCACATGCATGTGCCACTTTGTACATACAGCTTCACATGGGTACTGGGGAATCAAAATGAGGTCTTCAGACTTTGCAGGAAAATGTCTTAACCACTGAGAAATCTCTCCATACTGATCTTGATAGTGTTAGGGATCACTGGTCAGGTATTTTGTAGTATGTTCCTCAAGTGGGTTTTATGTGATGATAGATCTTCATATAATTGACTGGGATTGTGTATTTTGGAGAGGAAGACCACAGAGGTGAAGTGCTATTTTCAGCAAATCATATTAAAGGCATATAGTGTCAATATTATTAATCATGTCATAAACATAATTAACCTTGAGCCTCCAGTTGAGATAGTGTTTGCCAGTTTTCTCCATTGCAATGTTACTCTTCCCTTCCTTGAAAACCAAGTTACTAGGCATAGCCCCAAATTTTTGTTAAGGAGAAACTTTGTATGTACACATCATATGGTTGCAGGATCATTTCTCTCCTCCTTTCCCTGATTCCACTGAGGGCTTTCCTTACTGGGATTGTTGGTATTCACCTTGGGGTTGTGGGTTATGAAAGAACAGGCTTCCTTCTAGAACGTAGCATGATCTCACGATGCTCTGTGTTAGCAGCATGTGGTGTCATCAGCAACAGGGTTTTAACTTTTACCTCAGGCTAGCAATAAAGTGCTTTGGTGGAAGCCTGTCTTGTTTTGGGGGCCTCATAGCTCTTTTCAACCAACAGCTCAATGTAAATTGTAACCAGTTTCTAGTACTGGAAGTTCTAAGCCAGAGTCAAAGGTTTTAGGGTTAGGCTTCATCCCACACACTCCAGGGTCCTTCTTATCAGGTGATTCCCCCATACTCCTATTGAGGGTTATGTCTTTTAGTCTGCTATCCAGGAGGAATTTTTCTATTGTACCAACTCATGTGGGACTTAGTTTTGTGTGTATCTCCCCCATCATCCAATTCCCCTCCCCCAAAACCTTCCCTTCCCTATTATCTGTCCCTTGAGTTGCCTGTCAGATATGCCTACAACTCAAGCTGTTCCAGTTTGGGAACCACAGATGAGGGAGAACATGAGGTGTTTGTCTTTCTGAATTTGTGTGAGTTCACTGAGTATGATCTATACCAAGTCCATCCATTTTTCTACAAATTACATTATATCATTTTTTCCTTACTGCTAAGTAGAATTTTACTGTGTAAATGTACCACATCTTCATTATCCATTCTTCAAACAATGGACATCTGGGTTATTCCAGTTCTTAGCTATTGTGAATTGAGCAGCTATAAACATAGTTGAGCAAATATTTCTCCAGTGAAGAATGGATCCTTTAGGATAGATGCCCAGAAGAGGAATAGCTGGGTCAGTTGGTAGTTCTATTTTCACCTTGTTTTTCAGGAGTCTCCGTATTGCTTTCCATAGTAGTTGTGCAAGTTTTCACTCATACCAGCAGTGAATGAGGGTTCCTTGTTCCCCACATCTTTGCCAACATTTATTGTCATTTGAATTTTTGATGATTGCCATCCTGACAGGAGTATGGTAGTTGTTTTGATTTGCATTCCCTGATGGTTAAGGATGCTGAACATTTTCTTAAGTATTAGCCATTTGTATTTCTTTCATTGGGAATTACCTGTTCACTTTTTCTGCTCCATTTTTGAGTGGGTTGTATGATTTTTTAAAATAATTTAGTTTTTTATGTTCTTTGCAGATTCTAGATATTAGTCCTCTGTCAGTGATATAGTTGGTGAAGATTTTCTACCATTCTGCCTGTAGTCTGTCAGCTCTGTTTATGGTATATTTGTCTGTACCAAAGCTTTTTAAGTTCATGACATGCTACTGCTTGAGTAATTATTTAATTTCCTGGGCTACTGGGGTTTTGTTCAGGGAGTTTTTCCCCACTCCTATATTGTGGAGAGTTCTTTCTATTTTTTTTTCTTCCAGTTGTTTGATAGTTTCAGGACTTATATTTAGGTCTTTATTAATCCATTTGGACTTGATTTTATGAATGGTGAGAGGAGTGTGTCTACTTTTATTTTTCTACATGTGTTTACTCAATTTATCCAGCACAATTTTTTTGAAGATGCTGTCTTTTGTCCAGTGTACATTGCTGGCCACTTTGTCAAAGATAAAATAGCTGTGGTTACTTGAACTAAGGACTGGGTCTTCAATTCATTTTCATTGATGTAGATGTAAGTTTCTATGCCAATACCATGCTATTTTTGATACTATGGCTTTATAGTATAGTTTTAAATTGAGTATGGTGATACTTCAGAGGTGTTTCTTTTGATGAAAATATTTTTGGATATATGAGGCATTCTGCCATTCCATATGAATTTTGAGATCATTTTTTCTATCTCTGTGAAGAATGATGCCGAGATTTTTATTGGTATTGCATTGAATCTATATATTGATTTTGGTACAACTGCCATTTTTACAATATTAATTCTACCTATCCAGAAGTATGGAAAGTCTTTCCATCTTCTCATGTCCTCCTCAGTTTCTTTCTTGAGTGTTTTTATATTTTCATCATATAGGTCTTTCACATACTTGCTTAGTATTATTCCAATGTATTTATTTTCTTTTGTGGCTATTGAAAATGGGACAGCCTCAATGTATATTTGTCATTTGCATATAGGAAGGCTACTGACTTTTGTCTGTTGATTTTGTATTCTGCCACTTTGCTGAAGGAATTTATTACCTTTAGAACTTTATGGTAGTCTTTCAGGTCACTTATGTATAAGATAACGTCATCTGCAAATAGGGTTACTTTGACTTCTTCCTTTTCAATCTGTATCCCTTTTATATCTTTCTCCTCTCTTATTGCTTGGGCTAGGACTTCTATGTTGAAGAGCAGTGGTGAGAGTAGACACCCCTGTCATGTTCCCAATCTTAATGAGAACTCCTTCAGTCTTTCTCTATTAAGTATGATTTGGTAGTCCACATTTTTAAGGTGTTAGGAGTTATATTCCATTTCCTTAATGGTAAACCATCTATGTAAATTATTTGGAATTTTTCTTGAGCAAAGACCTGTCATTTCTCTCTGTTTTATATATTTATTCAACCATATTTTTATATCCATGTGTATTAATACTAATAAAATTTAAGGTAAATAATACAGTTTTATTTGTGGCCAGTGACATGGATTTCTGTGACTATGGCTATTCCTATGGTTCCTAAGCATATTTATAAATGTGAAACCAATGGGTATGCATTGGAATTTGTTCATTATTGGTTTATTTGTATATATCTTTCCATTATCTAACTTTTTGTTTAATTTTTCACAAAATAATGATTCATTAACATAGTAAAAATTCATAAAAGAACACACGGTGAAAATTAGGACTACTTTTCATCACATGTGTTTATATTTCTCTTCAAAGTCAGCTCATGTCACTTTTATTTTTACAGAAATTTCAATGCATATGTTACTGTACATCTATCATTCTGTTTCTTTAAACTCTATGGAAAAGAACCATGAAGGTAGACAGAAGGGTAATGAATACAGAAAATAGGAGTGTGTAGTGATAGAACAAAAATCATAAAATTCTTAACTCTATCAGTACATTGGCTTAGCAAAAAATCATTTTTCAAAATTTTTTTCTGATAGAACTTTCCTTCCTCTGTGCATTTCAACCTCTAATTATCATGTAATAAGGCCGTATCAGTAAAATTCCTTTGCTGAAAACAATCCAATCTCTGCCTACTTTAGACAAAAGAGTTTATTGAAGTTACTAAGTTGTGTTTATTTATTTATTTTTTTTTTGGTGGCTTCAATTATCTGCACTTCTAGTCATGCCTTGGGAATATGTGACTGTTTTGTTTCTCTCACTAAAGGAGAATTAAAAAATGTTCATTTTCATTTATTTATTTGAGAGTGACAGACACAGAGAGAAAGAGGCAGAGAGAGAGAGAGAGACAGAGAGAGAAAATGGGCATGTCAGAGCCTCCAGCCACTGCAAAGTACCTCCAGATGCATGCACCCCTTTGTGCATCTGGCTAACCTGGGGCTTGGGGAATGGAGCCTCAAACCAGGGACCTTAGGCTTCACAGGCAAGCACTTAACCGCTAAGCCATCTCTCCAGCTTGAGAATATTTTATACATCCTTTGATTCTGAGGATGACCACATGACTTGCTTTGATCAATGTGATGCCAGTAGGTAGCATGGGGAGAATTAGGAAAGAAAGTGCATTTGTCACTTGTTCTTTTTCTTCTGCTAGCTCCAAGAAAACATAAGAGAGTGTCCTAGAGAATGAGAGGTATATGCTGCAGAGCCAAGTCATGTTGACTGTCACAGCTAAAGCTATACTAGGTTGATGGACAGCCACTTGAAACCCAAATGTGGATGAGCTAAATTGCAACTGGCTGCAAATGTTTGAGGAAGCCTACCCAAAGGAGACAAGTCCAGACCATCTGCATCCTACAGATGCACGTGATAAATAGATGTATATCATTGAAGTTTTGAGATTCTTATATATCATTATTGTAGTAATTAATGACTGATGATGACAGCTTAGAGAATTCCTGGCAGGGCCAGTAAAAGTTCTTGAATGCTAATTGCCTGGAAGCACCACCAGATCAACCACAGGACATTTCTATTAGAAAGTTTACTTTTGCTACTTCATACTGATACTAGAGAATAGATACTAGAACCTTTGATAATATTCCACAGAGGAACCAGTATTGCCTCCAACTCACTGATTACAAAACTCAGTGATTTATTCATCACAGTCTTCTTTAAACATGCATGAAACTCTAGTTGTAAGGGAGTCTGAAAAATGTCAGTTTTTTTTAAATTTTTTATTTATTTATTTGAGAGCGACAGACACAGAGAGAAAGACAGATAGAGGGAGAGAGAGAGAATGGGTGCGCCAGGGCTTCCATCCTCTTCAAACGAACTCCAGACGCGTGCGCCCCCTTGTGCATCTGGCTAACGTGGGACCTGGGGAACCGAGCCTCGAACCGGGGTCCTTAGGCTTCACAGGCAAGCGCTTAACCGCTAAGCCATCTCTCCAGCCCAAAATGTCAGTTTTTAAAAGCATTTTTATTGAGAATTTCAATACATGAATATACTATAATTTTATTATATTCCCATCCTGTTACCTTCTTTTGTCTCTGTGCCTCATCCTTATTCCATTGTGCACCCTCCTCTTTCCAATTAGTCCTTCTTCTGTTTAGATGTCTCATTCTTTTTGTTCATTTTCTATATCAAAATGTTGTTGGGCTCAGAATTATTCAGGTTTTATGGGGGTAACCACAACCACTGTGAAGTCATGAATCCACCATTCAGATCATGCCCAGATGATAATGTCTTAAAGTTGCCTTCCCACCCTGTGGCTCTTGCATTTTTTCTGCCTCTCCTTTCCGCAATATTCCCTGAGCCTTAGGGGATGTGATAGACATGCCTCTTTTAGTGCTGAGCTATCAATAGCCTCTTATTTTCAGCTTTTTTAAGTTTTGAGTCTCCTCAGTGTCACCATCTCCATAGAGAAGCTTCTCTGGCTATCAGTGAGAGCAGCACTAATTTTGTTTCTGCCCCCTTCTCTGCAGTGTTCCATGAGCCCTGTTGGGTGTGACAGAGATGACTTCTTCCATGTAAGAACTTGGCTTTCTCCTCATCACCTTAATAAGTTTTGAGGCTCTCCAGCATTAACTGCCATATGTAAAATCAACTATCTTTAACCACAAATGAGAATAGCATTAATTGAAGGGCAGAAACATGCATTTAGAAGACAATATTATGGGATTAATAAGCCAAAGAAAAATGATACATCCCTGAAAGGGATTACATCATTGCAAGACACAAGATTTTGAGTCAGTTTTCAGTACAAAGCCTGAATTACATCCCGCTGAGCAGGCCTCAAATCCAATCACAGTAGTTTGTTACTCCCATAATTTATTCATTATTGCACACATGGGCACATCTTGCTTGGCTGGTTGATTGTGTAGCTTGCAGGATAAATGTCGGGTCTTTGTTCTTGTTTGGTTTTAGCTTTCTAATCTGTATCACACTGAACCTGGCAAAGAGGGGTTTGGAGAAAGTGTGAGTGAGTCAGTTTCTAGTATCTGCCATGGAACAATAGAGAAAAGAACAAAATTTCCTGATCCCGGCTGTGTCTGCCACCTCTGAGTAGTGATAGCCAAACAGTTAATATGTCGACAACCTTGACTCTGAAAGGAAGGAGACCTGTGTTCTGGAACTGTTGGGTCACAGACTTGTCATAGCAATCTTAGCTTTAGCAAAGCAGTTTGATTCTGATTGTCCTGACTACTTTTTGCTCCCTTGGTTCTGCAGAATTAGTAGCATGTGGATAAATTCAGGTAACACAACACTTTATTTTAATTTTATTGGGCATTGTAAACAAGGACTTTGACCTCATTCCACTTTTTCTGTAGATGAGTGAAATGTACAGCAAAAGCACTAAGAGAAGTATTTTAGATGCTTTTCTGAGAGAATGCAATTAAAGAAACAAATGCTTAACTAGTTCTCTCTCCTACATTCATATGTCAATTCCATTGATCTAAGTAACTAAATACCTAGCAGGCAACAGTATTTGGCCAATTGATTATAAACTCACCTTTGATCTTCTACCACAAGCTCTAATGGTGCTCTGTAGTGTCTAATGTGGAGTGTATTGCAGTAACTGATATAAGGACTTTCCACCACATTTGGGGGGCATAGGTGTATTTATTTTTAAAATGCCAGTTTTGAGATTGGATACATGAAACGTTTATTTACTCACCTTTTATTTCTGAAGATCTTGTTCCAGTTGAATACTTGCTGAAGCATTTTTTGACCTTTCTGTGTTTGAATTTCATAGACAAAACCATACTGTTGCTAACACATGAAACAAAACAATGAAAAAAGTTGCTCTTGGCAGATTTTTAAGGAATGATTTGTAGTAAATTTTAGTGGAAATAAATGTCTGAACCATTGAATATAAAAGTAGTAGGAACCCATTTGAATATGGGTGGCTTTATGAGCATATGGTCTGTGAACATTCTTAACAGTGGAAGTATGACCAGAACACTTACATGGAAGATCAAAAGATATTCTGATATTGCCAAAATGCTACTTGGCTCATATGGCTTTGTGCATTCAATCATTGGGCTTAATATCCCTGTGTATTGGGGAAAAGTGTCAATAGGGAACAATAATCTGCTTGGCTAACTAGGAATTTATGACACCCATTTATTATTATTGTTTTTTTTCTCCTAAAAGTAGTTTTACTTGTATGTAACAAAAATATTCATGAAAATGTTAGAAACATCTGATCATCAAGGTGCCAGACTAGATAGAAGCAAGACTTCATCCATGGAAAAGCTATCACTACAGATTGATCTTTTATATTTCACTGCATCTCCCACAATCCTCCCATAGACTCAGCTCCCCTGGACATTCCTACATTTGTTTGCTAATTTTGCTTTGACCAAAGGATTCCCTGTCCCTCTCTAGGCATGAATATACTACCATAACAGGCTTGTTCTAACTTAGAAGAAGGTAAAGCTTAGCTAAAAACCTAACATTGTCTCCTGTTTCCATTACTCTCTCCTCTAAAGTTCTGACATATTATCTGTGTCTGGATGGGCCTTCTATGCCCCCAAGATGTCTACTTACCATTGAAATGTCTCTGGACAATACAAATAGACTGACTGTGATTCTGCATATGTTTAGCCCTTATAACAGTACCATACAGATACAACCAGTTTTCAGTTACTGGGATATGCTACTTGAAATTTCTTGCACAAAGCTATGGTGTTTGGACAGCAATGTTTTAAAATTTTTATTTATTATTTTTGCATTTCCTTGGATCTTCCTCTGCAATTAACCCTGATTTCTGACTTTATTTGTTTTTAATTTATATTCCATTTATTATTTATTTGAGAGAGAATGAGAGAGGCAGAGAGAGAAAGAGAGAGGGACAGAGAGAGGGAATTGGTATGCCAGGGCCTCTTGCCACTACAGACTCCATACTCATGTGCTACCTTGTGCATCTGGCTTTACTTGGGTACTGCGGATGCAAACTTGGGTCCTTAGGCTTTGCAGGCAAGTTTCTTAACTGCTGAGTCATATCTCCAGCCCCCAATTTGGTCCCCAAATCCTTGTGTTACAAAAATTCATGTGAATCATTTCCTTTTTCTCTATAATAGTAGAGGGGAGGGGGCTGTACATTGGTCTTCTGTCTTTATGTGCACAATATTGTGGGACTGGACTCATTTTTCTCATTTAATACAGAAAATAAACACAAGAAGTAGATATGGTTATCATTACTTGTTGGAGATAAAGAATCTGGGGCACTGAGAAGGCACTGCAACTGTTGAGTGGAGGACCTAGGCTTTACATCAAGGCATTCTGGCTCTCAGATCTGTCCCTTTAGCCTCCATGTGACACACCTTTCTATGGCCCAGCTGGTATCTGCTGGGTGATTCTGGACATCTTACAATTTCCTGAGGGGGGTGAGAAAGTTTAAATAAATTAATTATGAATCCAGGAACTTCTTCAGTTAAGCTTGTGCTACTAACAATACCAGAATATCCTTTTAGTGGAAGAACTAATTGGGGGAATTAAGTATGATACTTTCTTAAAGCCTCCAAACACAGGACTTCAGAACCACCCATATCACTAAGAGCACATCTAGTCTAAGTAAATGCACACTAGTTACATATGAATCTGCCCGAAGTAATGTGCAATATCTGGAGTTCTATCACTGCTGCTTGCTGATGATAATGTGGGTATGCTACAGGACCTTTCTAACCTGACATTTGTAAATACTAAGTGTTCGGTATTATTTCTACAATGTAAAGTTTCCTTGGCATCTCTCCATCATGACAAAGCACCGTATAACTATTTTTCCCTCTATTAGAAAGCCATCTATTTATACGATATCAACTTAAATAAGCTTGTTATAATCTTGAGAGGGAACATTGGGGTGAGAATGAAATAATGGATATCCAAGATCTGTACACGGTCAACTAATTCTGTTTTCTTTGCTAATAGAATACTGAGTTGCAAGAGAAAAGAGTGAGTCACTATGACAATGAAATGCAACCAATTTAGGATTTAACTTATTAACTGTTGCTTGTTCCTTGTTATTCATTTATTATTCATTGGAGAGATAGCTGTCCCCCTTTGACTTCATTTAATTGCAAAAAGACATATTCACTTTGAAGCATATCAGCAACTCTCTCTCAGTTTATCCTTATATCAAACAAGTAAAATCAAATTTCCAATGTTCTTCAGAAAATTTGGTTGTGCAAACATAAGCATGTGCTTGCTCTTTTAGAGTACATGCTGTGATAGCATAATCAGGGAGAGTAAATAGGTATCATGGATATTTTTTGGCAAGATCACTTTCCTCTTTTAAAATTATGTTGGAATAAAATATTCCATGGTAAAGTGTATCCACATTTCTATAATTCAGGAATCAGTGAAAACATATGTTCATAAAAGAAAAATTCTAGAACACACAGCTGATAATTCCAGTTTAAAGTATAGGGTTGAAGTAGTAAGTAAACATTAATCTAGGGGAAATTTGGATGAACTCCATGGAACATTTAAGTGTGACATTTCTTATAATTTTGTGCTGTGATGTGGGACTATGGAAAGAATATATCACATGTAGACATTTGTTCATACACTTGGAACTTCTGCAGTGAAATTAAAATATGTGTAGTTTTTTGACTCTCAGAGATCCATGAAAAGACCGTGTTACCCCTTTCATGATTATTTGTGCCTTCTATGAATTAATTAGTGTTCATGGATCCCTTGTCATATGTCACAAGTTCATTGTGATTGTTTCTTTGCCACTTCTTCCTAGCAACTGACTCTTCATGTTACCACTGCTTCTCTCTGATCTATTTCAGCGCCATACTGTGGACAAAAGCCTCTTTCTCAAAACTCACCCAACTGGAAGCTTCTGTGTTTAATACTTGTGTATGACATCAGTGAATTACAATGCCAAAAAGAAATTTTCAGGTGTTTTTACTTCATTGGTCCTATCCCATTGCAAATGGGCCTACTCTTTTCATTCCTTCTAGTAGCTGTTCCATCACATTTTCACCAGTATGTGCCAGTATCTGCCACAATTTATAGATCTAAACCTACCATTTATGGAGGATTTTCTTACTGAAAATATGCTCATAAACTCAGAAAAAGAAAAATATTCTTTGTGTTTGTAGGAATCCTGGGTTGAATCTTATTTACTTATGAAAGATGGTATGATTAGAAGTGAACAGAAGTCTATAATATGTTTTTCACATGCATTCAATTTTTAATGAAATCCTCATAAAGATATCTGCACACTGTAGACCATTAAAATGTTTTTTTTTAATATTTCTTTATTTATGGAGGGAAAGAGGGAGATAGAGATAGACATAGAAAGAAATTGGGCATACAGAGCCTCCTTCAGACCTCCCACCATAAACGAACTTCAAGTGCATGTGTTACTTTGTACATCTGGCTTTACGTGAGTACTGGGGAAACAAACCCAACCATCAGGCTTTGCAGGTAAGCACCTTTAACTGTTGAACCATCTCTCCAGCCTGAAGTGTATATTTGAATCAAATTAGGAGACAAAACATTCAATGAATTATTCCATGCATTTGGGCAACAAATCCACAACCACAGTTTCCAGTTTGTTCACTGGCACACACAGTGCTTGAGGCCTTAGCACATGTCAGGCAAGCACTCTGCCACTGAGCTAAAGCTCCAAGTCTAGCTCCTAGTTTGCATCTTAATTTTAGAGCTCTTAGTTCAGACTTTCTGACTGAAAGACTAGTTTAATGTAAGATGACTCTAAACTAGGTCAAGATAACATAAAAATATTATTTCTGTGTGGTGGGGGCACAATAGGGGTTCTCACAAATGAAGTTCAGATACTTTGTGTCTTCATTTACACATGTCCTGGGAAAATCAACCTAGGCTTTGCAAACAGGCACCTCTTATTTCCTGCTTTGATGAATTTTGAATCTTCTCTGTGTCTATTGCCATCTCCTTGGAGGAGGTTCTCAGCCTACCAGTGAGAGCAGCGCTCATTAATCCATCATTTCCTCTGTGGTGTTTCCTGGGCTTTGACAGATGTGAAAGAGATAATTCATCTCATTCTAGGCAGTAGGCTTTCTTTTCTTGTCCCACTTATGGATCTTGGATCTCCCTGGTATTCACTGCCATCTGTAAAAAGCAGATTCTTCAACCAAGAGTGATGAGAGCTTCATGGATCAAAGGGGATAAACATAGTCATTTAGATGACTCTTCTTAGCCATAGAACATTGCAAGCTTCCCTATAGGGGGCTATGACCTTCCAAATCATAGGCTTCTGACCTGGTTCTTAGTAGAAGGTATAAATTCCCTCCCACTAACCATGTCTCATGTCCAATCAGAGAGAAGTTGATTACCCCCATATCTTGCGTGACACTACAGTAGAAGGTATAAATTCCCTCCAACTAACCATGTTTCATGTCCAATCAGAGAGAAGTTGATTACCCTCATATCTTGTGTGACACTACTGCACCAGTGTGTACATCTTACCTAGCTGGTTGATTTTGTAGCTTGCAGAATCCACGATTGTTGCATAGCTGGTGACCATCATCCACTAGCAGATCAATAGCACTTTCTAGCACTATGTGGGTTAACCAGCAGGGAGATAGCTTCCATCGCAGTTCCAACATGATCTCTCAATGTCTTGCAACCACAACCTATGGTGCCTTCAGCAATAAGGTTATACCATTTAGTGCTGGTAGGTGACCAAGTGCATTGATTTGAGGACCTCATGGGCCTGCAAGCTCAAAGTGGGAGTTAATCCAATTCTAGCACTGGAATATATTTATAGCACCAGCCTATGATTACTGAATTTCTCCAGCACCATTTGTTGAAAATGCTGTCTTTTCTCCAGTGTGTGTTTTTTGCCTCTTTGTCAAAGGTCAGGTAATGTTAGTTAGTACAATATGTACCTGGATCCTCTATTCCATTGATCTATGTGTCTGTTTTTGTGCCTCTCCTTTGATGTTTTATTATTATGACTTTGTAGTATACTTTGAAATCATATATGGTGGTACCAATAGTATTCTTGCTGAGAAAATTTTTTTGCCTATCCAAGGCCTTTTGGGTCACTACATTAATTTTGAGACTATTTTTCTATTTCTGTGAAGAATGGTGCTGGAATTTTGATTGAAATTGCTTGAACCTGTATATTGGTTTTTGTGGGATAGGCTTTACCCGATATTAATTCTTCTGATCCATAAGCATGTGGTATCTTTCCATCTTTTTATGTCTTTAGTTTCTTTCTTCAGCATTTCAATTTTTCATTGTATAGGTTTTCCTATTACTTGTTTAAGGATATACCAAGATATTAATTTTAAGGCTATTATGAATGGGACTGCTTCCATGATTTCTTCTTCTGTATGTTTTACATTGGAATATATGAAGGCTACTGAATTTGTGCTTTGATTTTATATTATGCCACTTTGCTAAAAGAGTTTATCACCTTTAGGAATTTTTTTGGTGGAGTCATTTGGGTCACTTATGTAAAAAATCATATCATCTGTAAACAGGGTTAGTTTGACTTCTTTTCCAATTTAAATCTCTTCTTATTTGTTTCTTTTGTCTTATTCCTTAAGACTTCAAGTACTATGTTGAATAGCTGCAGTGAGTGAGGACACCCTTTTCTTGATTCCAGACCTTAGAGGGAATGCTTCACGTTTTTCCCCATTTAATATGATATGGGCTTTAGATTTATAATAGGCTTTATTATATTGAGATATAATATTTCCATTCATACTCTCCAGGATTTTAGTCATGAGGAGATGTTGTACTTTATCAAATGCCTTTTCTGAGTCTGTTGAAGTTATCATGTGATTTCTGTCCTTAAGTCTATTTATGCGGTGTATTATATTTATTGATTTCTGCTGAGCCATTCCTGGGATAGAACCTACTTGATCAAGGTAGATGATAGTTTTGATGTGCTGCTGGATTTGATTTAAAAGAATTTTATTGAATTTTTTGTGTCAAAGTTCATCAGGAGTACTGGTCTATAATTTTCTTCTCTTGTATATTTGTCTGCTTTTAATAATAGTGTAATGTTAGAAGGAATGAGATTGAATTTCCTCATTTTCAATTTCATGAAACAGCTCAAGAAGGAGTTTTAGTTCTACTGTAAAGGTTTGGTAGAATTTTGCAAGGAATCCACCTGGGCCTGGACTTTTTTCACTGGGAGGCTTTTAATTAGTTTTTCTTTAAATTTTATTTTATTTCTTTATTTGAGAGGGAGAGAGAGAGAGAGAAGGAGGCAGATAGAGAGAGAAAGAATGGGTACGCCAGGGCTTCTGACCACTGCAAATAACTCCAGTTGCATGTGCCACCTTGTGCATCTGGCTTACATGGGTCCTGGGGAATCAAACCTGGGTAATTTGCAAATGCCTTAACTGCTAAGCCATCTCTTCAGTCCTTAATTAATCTTTCGACTTCATTAGATATTATGGCTCTATTCACGTACCTTGTCTCTTCTGGGTTTAATTTTGGTAGATAATATGAGTCAAGAAATTCATCCCCTTCTTCCAGATTTTCTAATTTAGTGAAATAATAGGTTTATGAAATATGTACTAATGAGTTTCACTGGTATCTGTTGTAATAGCCCTTTTCATCTCTAATTTTGCTGATTAGAGTCTTCTCTTACTTTATTTTAATGAATATTGTTTATATTTTCTTTGTTACATTTAAAATTGTTTTCTGGGCTGGAGGGACAGCTTAGCCATTAAAGTGCTTGCCTGCAAAGCCAAAGGACCCAGGTTCAATTCCCCAGGACCCTTGTTAGGGAGATGTCCAAAGGGGCACATGCATCTGGAGTTTGTTTGTAGTAGCTAGAGGCCCTGGTGCACCCAGTTTCTCTCTCTCTCTCTCTCTCGTTCTCTGTCAAATAAATAAATAAGCTAAAACATTTAAAATTGTTTTCTTCATTTTGAATTCATTGATTTCTGCTTTAGTTTTTTACCCAGTGAATACAGTCAAGTTGGTACCATTGTTAGGCTTGTCCATGTCCTACCTCCTCCCCCTGGTCCCTCCTTGTTGAGGTATATGGGTCATTCACTGTGGAGTTATCTCACAGTTATGGGTAGGAGAAATGTCTCTGCATATCATGACCCAACATATGGCTCTGACATTCCTTCCGCCCCCTCTTCCACAAAATTTCCCTGAGTCATGTTGGGTTCATTTTGGGCCTGCTTCAGTGATGAGGTGTTGGGAGACGCTGTGTCTCTGGATATCTGATTTGGTAGGAGTTGATTGTTCTCTGTGTTGATGTCCTTCACCCTTGTGCTGGTACCCAGTTCACCAATTATTCTTAGTTTCAGCTGGGGCCCTTTTGAGGTATGATGGGGTGGTTCTCTCCTTAGGATCTCATCCATCTGAAAAAGAGAAGCAGATTCTCCAACAGAGAATAAAGTTAGCACCAGACAAATAGGATAATCCTTATTTTTTTTAATAGAGAATTTAATAGGTGTAGGCCCTCTTGTAGCCCATGATTGGTGGAAGTTTGATAATGGCGAGCAGGTTCATGTTTGGATATGGTTCTGACTTGTTTCCCAGTTCCAGCTATGGGTCCCATTTCACTGAGTGGATCAATTAGCCAAATCAAGAGTAGTTGGTTTCCCACCATGGCTGTATACCACTATTGCACTTGTGTGAGCACCATGATGGGTTATTTGCTGCTAAGTAGGTTAGACCATGAGTTTCTTGGACAGGTATTGGCCATTTTTCCCCAGTTGCCCATGTAGCACCTTCTGGTGCTAGACACGCTGAATGTCTGGGGACTGAATCTCTTCCAGCTTCCAGCCATGTCATTCCATTTTACGTGTTCACCACATATGGTGTCTTCAGCAGTAGGGTCTTACCACTAACCTTTGGTGGGTCATCAAGTACTCTGACAGAAATCTGTGTTTCTTTTAGGAAATCTTGTAGGTTTCTCTTATCAAAAGCTCATTGTGGATGATAGCCCCATGCTGGTACTGTGAGTTACAGGTCAGTGCCCACTAAGAGAAGGAAGAAAAAGATAATTAATATAAAAGAGTTAGAGAGAAGAGAGGAAGAGAGAGAGAGAGAGAGAGAGAGAGAGAGAGAGAGAGAGAGAGAGAAGAGAGAAGAGAGAAGAGAGAAGAGAGAAGAGAGAAGAGAGAATGGGTGCACCAGGGCCTCCAGCCACTGCAAATGAACTCCAGACACATGCTTCCCCTTGTGCATCTGGCTAATGTGGGTCCTGGCAAATCGAGCCTCCAACCCGGGGACCTTAGGCTTCACAGGCAAGCACTTAACTGCTAAGCCATCTCTCCAGCCTTAACTTTGATTATTTTTTTCTATCTGGCACTTTTGGGTTTGGATTCTTGTTTCTCCAAAATCTTCATATGTATCATTAGGTTACTTATTTGAGATTTTTACATTTTTATAATGTAGGCATTTATAGCTATAAACTTCCCATTTAGGACTTACTTCATGTGTTCCATATGCTTTGGCATGTCTTGTTTTTGTTCTTATTCAGTTCTAGGAATTTTTAATTTTCTTTTTGGTTCCTTCAATGACCAATTCATTGTTCAATACTCTGTTGTTCATTCCCCAGGAGTTGGTATTGATTTCCAGTTTTATTGAATTGTAGTCAGATAAAATACAGGAAGTTATGTCAGTTTTTCAGAATTTGTAAAAACTTGCCTTATGTCCTAATATCATGTTTATTTTAGAGAATGTTCCATGAGCTGCTGAGAAGAATGTGTATTCTGCAGTGTTTGGGTGGAATATTCTGTAGATGTTTGTTAAGTCTTTTTTTTTTAAATCTATGATGTTGTTTATTTATTATGGTCTTATTTCTCTATTTTCTGTTTAGATAATCTTTCTATTGATAATAGTTTGGCATCAAAGTCACTCACTATAATTGTGTTCTGATTTATTTCTGATTTAATGTCTAATAGGTTTTGCTTTATAAAATTTGATGCACCTGGGTTTTGAGCATATATGTTTATGATTGTAATATTATTGTGTTGAATTTTTCCCTTTACAAATACAAAGTAGCCTTCCTTATGTCTTTGATTGCTTTTGGTTTACCATCATTTTGTCAAATATTTATATAATTATACCTGCTTGCTTCCTGTTTCCATTTTCTTGGAATATCTTTTTTCCATCCTGTCACTTTAAGGTGTTGTCTATATTTAATAGTAAGGTGGATTTCTTGAAGACAGCCAATGGATGGATCATTTCCTGATACAGTTTGATAACCTGTGTATTTTGAGTGTGGTGTTGAGTCTATTAATACTTAGATTGAAAAATTTGTGGATTTTGGTGTCTTCTTGATATTTATTTGCTTTTATAACTAACTTACATTTATAAATATAATATGTGATCTGAAAGTTAATATAAGTAATTAATATTGGAATAAAAGAGCTTGTGATTGCCAATGGCCACGTATATCGAGTGAAGTTAATAGTGTTGGTGGATTACAGTGACTGAAGTTGACATAGCTTATAAATTTGTTGCTAATAAATTATGACATTGTGGAAAGGCACAATTGTGCTTGCCAGTGTTCCCAACATTGTGTGTTTATGATTAAACATTATAAAGTAGGTAAAAAATGGCCACCAAGAGTGATAAAATGCCTGTTTTGATGTGTATAGAGATGGATTTATGTAATTTCACACAACTTTTAGAATTTGAAAGTGCTGTTATCTTTTCTTGTTTTTCTTCTGTTTTACTTCCCAGCATTTGCCAAACTCTGTCTCATTTTTCTCTGCAGTGAAAAATTGTGTAAAAACATGATAATCCCTAAAACAACTTTATAATACTTTCAAAACTAATTTTGAAGAAAACAGTGGAAATGCTGAGGTGGTATAGGTATAATTCAAACCTTGTGTAAGTTGATTATTAAAAGGGACACTTGATTTTATTAAAGATTTTTTACATGGATCATAAAGAGAAAACATATATATGTATATATATATATATATATATATATATATATATATATATCTAGAATACTTTAATTTCATGATACTTCTATAATCTATTTCTATGTGTCTTTTGCCTGTTCACAGGAGGAACATTCTGCTTGTGGAGTATGAAGCTCATGCAATTTAAATGGCTTCCAATAATAAAAGAATAAGAAATATGTTGTTCACATATCCAAACTGAAATGACTAGAGAAGGAGCATTCTGATCAAAGTACTTACTGTACTGACTTGCCTAATACATACCTTCTCATTACAAGCCAGGCAATTACCAAATTTAGGTCAGTACTAGTTTTCTTTTTGAATATAGCCAGAACCATTTGTTTTAATATGGCTTATGAAGCCATATATAGTAATGCATGTCTTTAATCCTGGAACTCAGGAGGCAGAGGTAGAAGAATCTGTGACTTTGAGACCATCCTGGACTACAGAACTACAGAGTGAGTTTCAGATCATCTTGGGCTAGATCCTGCCTCATAAAGCCTGCCCCCAATTATTTTAAATGGCTTATGAGTCATAGGATAAGAAGGAATGTTCTGGAATGTTACCTTCTGGATATGGCATGACGATTATACTCATGTGCTCATAGCAGCTGTCCTTATCTGAATAATACCTGCATAAGTTTGGTTGTATCCACATTCCATGATGGATGGTGGAGGGGATTAGGAGGTCCTCACTACTACCTGAGCAATTATTGACATTCATTGCTGGGGCACTGGGAGACATTTTCTTCAGTGATAATGGCACTGGTAAATTGTCCTTGCTCCAGTAAATTGCCCTCATCCATGCTCATTCACACAACACTAATTAAATGTAGTAGACTTTAAAAAGTATATCAAAGTAGAAGGATGACTAGTTGGAAAGTAGGAGGCTTTCAGTGGGAAGGGGTAGGAGACAGGAGAAGATAAAGGGAGATAAATACGATTGAAAAACATGCATGCATGGAAATTGTCAATAAATACATTAAAAAATAAAGGCTCAAAACTGATAAAAATCACAAAGCCCTATAAAGCCTAATATATCTTCATAACATTCACTTAGAGAAAAGATTTTTCAGATCCTTCTTGTACTCTATGGCTGTGGATTCTGGTCCCACTTCGAACTTACTTCAGAGGTTTCTAATAACAATTCTGCATGCTATACAAATGGTACATGGCACATGTCAGATTACATAAATTAGCCAAGCACTCATGTTTCCCTTATTTTGTTTTTAAATTATTATGTCACATGCCGTATTTGTACATATTTTGGGGGTTCAGCATGGTAGTTCAAAATATGAATACAAATTATGATGACCAAACTAGCCTAATTAGCATATCTACTATGTCAGATATTCATATTTTTATGAGTTGGGAACTTTCAGATTCTTCTGTTCTAGTTATTTTTAAATATATCATAAAATTGTATAAACTATTGTGATTTGTGGAAGCTAAAAAGTACTCTCACAAAAGAAGAAAGTAGAGTGGCAGTCACTAGAGACTAAGACCGGGGAGGGGAAGGAATAGGAACCAAAGTACATTTAGCAAAAAGAAAAAGTCGACAGTACTCTTAGCAGGACTAGTTCTAGTGTTCATATTGTCCTATTATCTGGCTTTTTGAGACAAGGACTCACTATATAGTTCTGTTCTCAAGCTTGTAATCTGCCTGCATTTGTCTGTCAACATTTGGGATTGCAGGTATGTACCACCACTCCCACCTTCATCTTGCTAACATGGGGTCATAGAAGCTTTTGTATAATTGAAAAAAAGCTACTTTAATGTGTCTCTTGGTTGTGTAGAGGCAGATCCAGTTAGACATTTAAATATAAATGTTATCTTTGCAGCTGCATTTCTGAAGGATAATCTACAAAATAAATCCTGCTTTTGCTTCCTTTTAAGGGAGTGAGTTATGGTAGAGAACACAAAAAGAAGCCTCTAATCTGAGGAGAAAGCAACTTTTCCTGCCAGCAGGATGGCAGGATAGGCATCTAAAGAGGAAAAGATCAGTTAGTATGAAACCCCTGGAAATAGATGTAACTGAAAAGCTTTCTGATTAGTAAATAAATTACCTTTTGCTTATCACAAGTCTACAGTGAAATTAATAGTTTGATACCTTACAACTATAAATCCAGTACTTGGGAAGCTGTAGCCGGAAGTTTGTCATGGGTATGACCATGCATTAAAACAGCAATCACTGCCCCCCTCCCCAGTCTACATAGTGAATTTCTGGACAGCCTCAGCTAGGGAATGAGATATTGTCTCAAATCAATCAATCAAACAGACAAACAAAACATCTACAAAACAATGATCTTGTGTTTTCTTTAATATTTTGGTGAAAAATGGACAGGGCTGTGCCAATAAACTGGATCAAGTATATCTGAGGTTAGAAAGGAAAAAAAAAAAAACAATTGGAAATAAAAGAGGAGCAAGAATATGATGGATAAGTTGTGGTCTATGCAGGATCAAAGGAGCAATCCTAGAAGGATCCAGTGTTAAAAATGAGTCTGGCTTTATGAATACCTACACAATCCAAAGTATATTGGCAAGGCAATGTTCATTTCTGTATCTGGGTATATAGCTTTTAAAGAGTCAGGGAAGCAAAGTACACCAGTAGCAAGTCTGCTAGGATTTTCATTCCCTAATGTAGGCCAGGTTCTGTGTTTTCCTTTGAATCACAGTTTGGCCTCACTATCTGATGTGATAGGCTAAAATATGAAAACAATGCAGTTTCTAAGAAATGGAAGTTTCTAAGGAATGGAAGATTAAGGACTTTAAAAAAAAACAAATACAGAAATAGAACCTCTGGTTTCAAGAATTGTTGATTCTTTAAAAAAAAAAAGAATTGTTGATTTTTTTGGTCTCAATAATTGTTAGCTCTTCTGATCTCAAGGATGGTTGAGTCTTTTGGTATGAAGAATGGCTAACTCAGGAAAAGGGGGCTTCCTACAGAATGGCCACCTTAGAAAATTGAGTTTCTCTATCTTTTTAACCTTTTGACAGAAAAAACAGGCCCCTTCTCATTCTTCACATCAGGACAATTATCCCCCTTTGAGTAATCTCAGAAGCATTTGAGGATTACTTCAATAAATGCTCAATGTAATGTTTATGTTTTTACCATTATCTGTACTTAAGTTTGATTATAGGAATACATTGATCAATAGGATGTAAGAAGTGGTGTACAACTTCCAGCAGCTACTGTTTCAAGACAGGATCACACTATGTACCTCTAGCTGCCCTTGAAATCACAATCCTTCAGCCTTAGCCTCCTGAGTGCTAGTATTATAGGAGATTGCCATCAAACCTGAGTTTCAGAAACAGTCATTTGTTCATTAATTTACTGTGTGTGTGTGTGTGTGTGTGTGCACATACACACATGCAGGTGACATGCTCGTGTGGAGGTCAAAGGACAACATTGATGTGTCTGTGCATATACTTGAGCTCAGAATCAAGAAGGATGATATATTCCTCTTGAAGTGAGGAACTAAGTCACTTGAGAACAGTTTGGACAGAGGATGAGATAAATTGGTATGATATATTCAGTCATTCTAACCTTAGTACTAATATATATATGTATATATTTTATATATACATATATATGTTAGTACTATTATTATTTGTGTATATATATATTGAGGTAGGGTTTCACTCTAGCCCAGGCTGACCTGGAATTCACTATGTGGTCTCAAGGTGGCCTTGAACTCATGGTGATCCTACTACCTCTCCCTCTCAAATGCTGGGATTAAAGGTGTGCACCACCACGCCCAGCAGTACTAATATTTTTAAAATAATCTTCAAATTAAATGAATCACTAGCTTTTCATAGAAATTATAATGCAGTTTGTACATTTGGTGTTTAATGTATTTACAATATTGAAGAGAATTTGGCATGTTAGAGAATATGAGAGATATAGATTGTGATTCCAGTTTAAAAGATGAATGATTTTGACATTGACTTTTGTCTTTGTTGGAAGGTGGAAAATAAGTTCTTTTTATTGAATGAATAGTAAATTCATATAAGAAGTTGAAGCTTACTGAGTTTTAATGTAAAATTCAGATGGTTGAGCATTGAGTACTTGTGCAATATCTTATTCAGCACTTTTCTTCATTATTACTCTTCAAAAAGACTTCCATTGACCTTTTTTTTTTTTGAAAAAAAGCTATACCATTATCTTTGTTTCCTACCAATCACTTGTCATTGTCTGGTATTATATTATAATTTGTATATTATTTGTTTTACTTGTTAAAATGTACTTTGCACAATGACAGGCATTCTGTTTTCTTTACTGTGGAATACAGAATGCCTGTACAGGAGCTTGTCATGTATTAGATGCTTAAAAACTTGCTGATGGATTGACTGACTAAATGGAGCTTCTAGGTTAACATTGTGAGATCTTTAAAAGAGATTTCAAAATAATATGGGTTTTCATGCAATTGAAATCATATCAGTGAATTATCTGAATTGTAAACAAGACTGGTGACTTAAGGATTTCAGTCTATTCTACATCAATTAACTAAATATTACTCAATGATTTCTTAGTTAGAGCTTGCTAAAATTTACTTGCATATTAGCATAATAATAGGATTTATAGAACTTCTTAAAGATTAAAAAGGCTAATAACTCTGAAGAAGAAGAGTGGGCTTATACAGACCAAACTCTCAAATAACTATGTATATCCTTTTAACCCAAGCTGTTCTCACTCTTGGTCACATGATCTATTTTACACAACATATGGCAGAGAATAGTAGGTGATTTAAAATCCATCAACATGACAAGAAAAGATTACCAACTGCCTACCTTAAGATATGATACCTCTACCACATACATCTTCTAGGCCAAAAGAAATTGCAAAGGAACTTATAACATAAATATTGCTCCCACTGCTAGGCTGACAACCAGCTCCAGGGAAAAGCAACATACACTGTGGTCAATTAAAACAAACACATCAAATTAGAAACCCAGATGCTACAGGGAACTCAACACTAAATCACACTGCCACCAGACTTACCAAGGCTCAGGGACCATTTTGTAAGAGAAAATGGGAAGATTGTAAGAGCCACAGGGTGGGCAAAAATATCCTCAGGCACAGCCCACTCCCCCTCCCACATCAAAGACTGACTGACACCTTATTTACCCAACAGTGAATGTCAATAACCCTACTGAGGAGAACCCTCAGGGAAAGTGGGACTGGGGGGTAGGAACCATAAAACTATAACCTGTGTAAAAAATATGAAAATAAATATACTGAAAATTAAAAAAATGATGTTAAGTATTACTTTACTAATTAATATATTAATTAATTAAAAAGTAAAAATTAAAAAAGTCTGGCATGATGATTTGCACCAATGATCCCAGGTGGAGGCAGGAGGATTTAAAGTTTCAAGCCAGTTTGAGCTATGTAGCAACACTACACCTAGAAAACACTCAAAGTACATTATATAACTGAACAAAAATATCATTATGAAATCTATCATTTTGTAGAAAGAACATGCATTAAGAATTTTTAAAATGATCAATTCACTGAATGTATTTCTCTGATAGGTCCTAGTAGATGGTAACTTAGAAAGAGCAACATTCTCTGTGTTAAAAAGCAATATTACTAAGCTATCTAATAAATGGCTAGTGTGAATTTTTGAATAACACTATATTGACCAAATAAATTATGCAATTATTTTGAGGCTATTCCAACTTTCCTATAAAGCTGTTTATTTAAAAGGATTTTAAGCATATGCTAAGTATGTGCAATAAGGAAATTATTTATGACATTTTCATACATGTATAAATATATTTTGATTGTATTTACCCTCATTATGTGTTAATTCCTTTCCCATTCTTCTTTTTAATTTTTATTGATTTATTTATTTTTATTAGTTATGTACTTACTCAGGGTGTGAGTAGCACATGTTGGCACCATCCTTACCCTCATCTCTGTCCCCCCATCTGAAGGGAACCTCCTGGATGGGGAGGCCAGTTATCCCCATGTGGATTGTGGGTGGTGCATTGTGGTGGAAACCATCAGTTATGGGGAAGGGGCAGAGTCTCTGTGTGTAATGTTCCAACTTGTGGCCCTAACAATCTTTCTGCCTCCTCTTCTGCCAATTTCCCTGAACCATGTTGGGTTTGTTTTAGGTCTACTTCAGTGATGACGTTTTAGGGACTCTATGTCTCTGGTTCTCTGATTTGGTAGGAGTTGAGTGTCCTCTGTGCCTATCTCCTCCACCCTTGTGCTGATTCCAGCTTCACCAAGAAAACAGCATTTTTTCTCATTTCCCCAATTACTCCATGGTTTCACCTGGGCCCTGGTGAGATACGATGGGCTGTTTCTCTCGTCATGTTCTGTGTCCACCTGAAAAAGAGAAGCAGATTCTTCAATGGAGAGTGAAGTCTGCACCAGATAAATGGAATGACCATTATTAACTTAGAATTTAATAGGTTTAGGCCCTCTTTTTAGCCAAATTATGTGGGAGCTTGATATTGGAGTTGAAACTCATTATTTGGATATGATTCTGATTTGTTTGTCACTTCTAGCTACGGGTTCTGTTTCACTGAGTGGATCTGTTAGCCAGTCCAAGAGCAGTTGATTACCCATGATGGCTATGTGCCACTATTGTACATGGATGAGCATCATGTCAGGTTGTTTGCTGCTGAGTAGCTTAGACATCGAGTTGCTTGGACATATGTTGGCCATTTTCTCTCAGTAGCTCATGTAGTACCTTCTGGCACTAGACAAGCTAACTGTCTGGGTACTGACTTTCTTCCACATTCCAGCCAGTTCTCTCCATGTTCTGTACCAACAGCATATCGTGTCTTTGGCAGTAGGGTATTACCATTATCCTTTTGTGGGTTATCAAGTGCTCTGACAGAAGTCTGTCTTCTTTTGGGAAACCTTATAGGTCTCTCTGATCAACTACTCAGAGTGAATGTTAACTGCATCCTGGTACTGGGAGTTACAGGTCAGTATCAAGGGAAAAGAATGAAGAAAAAGATAGGTAAGAGAGAGAGAGAGAGAGAGAGAGAGAGAGAGAGAGAGAGAGAGAGAGAGAGAGGAGAAAATTAAGGTTAGGCTTCATCATACCTTCTCCAGGGCCCTCTAAGGATCTGAAAAAAGTTTAACCTTATAGTCTGTCTTTCAGGATATAGGATTTTATGGAACCAGCTCCATTTGGGTTCAGTTGTGTGTCCCCCTGCTCCAGCACTAGAAAGACCTCCCATGCTCAAGGACAGGCAGAATTATCATTGTGAAAATGGCAATCTTACCAAAACAAATATACAGATATAATGCAATACAATAAAAATCCTAGCAATCTTCTTCACAGAGATGGAACAAATGATCTCAAAATTCATATGGAATGGCAGAAGGCCTTGGATATCCAAGCATGTCCTCAGCAAAAGAAACACCTCTGCAGGCATTGCCATACCTGATCTAAAGCTATACTACAAATCCATAGTAATAAAATCAACATGGTACTGGCATACAAAGAAGATTATAGACCAGCAGAACAGAATAGAAGATCCAGACTTTGCTTCAAGTAATTATAGACACTTGATATTCAACAAAGGCCCTAACAATGTAGACTGGAAAAAAGAGCATCTTCAATAGATGGTGCTGGACAAACTGGATAACCATATGCAGGAAAATGAAACCAGACCCACACATCTCACCATGCACAAAAATCAAGTCCAAGTGGATCAAGGACCTCAATATAAGACCAGAAACTCTGATAGTACTGGAAAACAAACTAGGAGGTACTTTACATGATATAGGAGTGGTAAAAGGCTTCCTGAATAAAACCACAGTAGCTCAGAACTTAATGACTCAACCATTGGGATCTCAAGAAGCTAAAAAGTTTTTTTTCACAGACAAACATATTATAAGCATAGCCAATAGACTACCCACAGAATGGGAGAAAATTTTTCTGGCTACAAAACTGACAGAGACCTAATTTCTAGAATCTACAAAGGACTCAAAAACCTAAATAATAATAATAATAATAATAATAATAATAATAATAATAATAATCATAAACAACCCATTCAAAGAGTGGGGCAGAGAACTGAACAGGGAATTCCCAGTGGAAGAAATGCAAATGGAAAACACACAAAATGTTCAACATCCCTAATCATCAGGGAAATGCAAATTGAAACAACTATGAGATTCCACCTTACCCCAGTTAGGATAGAAAACATTAAAAAAATTAAATGAAAACAAATGTTGGCAAGGATGTGGAGAAATAGGAACACTCATTCATTGTTGGTGGGCATGTAAGCTAGTAAAACCACTATGGAAATCAATATGCAGGATCCTAAAAAGGTTGACTACAGAGTTACCAGCAGACCCAGTTATTCCCTTACTGGGCATTTACCCTAAAAGCTACATGCCTCAGTTCAGAGAGAGTTTCTCAACCATGTTTATAGCTGCTTAATTCATAATAGCTAAGAACTGGGTTCAACCCAGTTCATCATTAGATGAATGGGTAACCAAGATGTGGTATATCTACACAATGGAATTCTAAGCAGCAGTAAGGAAAAACAATACAATTAAATTTGTAAAAACAAAAAAAAAAAGGGGCTGGAGAGATGGCTTAGCGGTTAAACGCTTGCCTGTGAAGCCTAAGGACCCCAGTTTGAGGCTCGGTTCCCCAGGTCCCACGTTAGCCAGAGGCACAAGGGGGCGCAGCGTCCCATTCTCTCTCTCTCCCTCTATCTGTCTTTCTCTCTGTGTCTGTCGCTCTCAAATAAATGAATTAAAAAAAAATAAAAAAAAAGGTTGAACTTGGAACAAATCATTCTAAGTGAACTCACACAATCACAGAGACAATCATCTCATGGTCTCACTTATCTGTGGTTCTTAACCTGGATCAGCCGGAGATGCTGGCATACCTAATAGGCATCTCGAGGACCTCTCAGTCTTACCAATCCCTCTTTCCAACTAGTTCCTCTTCTACTCTCCTATGTAGTTTTTTTTTAAACTTTTTTTGAGGTAGTGTCTCACTCTAGCCCATACTGACCTGGAATTCACTATGGAGTCTCAGGGTCGCCTCAAACTCATGGCGATCCTCCTACCTCTGCCTCCTGAGTGCTGGGATTAAAGGCATGCACCACCATGCCTGGCTGGAACTACATGTTTTTGACTTTTACTAGATGATACTTTTGAGGGCTTTTTACACTTCAGGAGCTAATTTATTGCAAGGGTGCTTGCTCTTGAGTGTGAAAGTACAAATATGGGACTCATATAAATATATTCTATATGTCAGAACTGACGAATAGAGAGGGCAGACTATCTCTTGCTATTTCTGAAACAACAGGAAGGCATATAGTTGTAGTAGTAAGCGATCTGGCTTCCTCTTTGTGGACTTAGCTATATAGTTGGCAGGGAGGTCTATTCAAGTGGGATAGTGGGAGAAGTAGTACTATATAGGGTGTATGCCCAATCTATAAAGCACAAGAACTTTGAAACAGTTACTATCTGTACCATGGCATTGATATTCATGATGCAAGCAAGATGCCAAGCTAAGAAATAAAATCCTGAATTTCATTTCATTGTTTTAAGGACAATAGTTTTAATATAATACAAGTAAAAAGGTACATCTTGAAAGGCAAGGTAGACACATCCAGAAAAGAGAAAGAACAGGTGCATAGCACCTTGCTTTTTACTGAATAGGGCATAAAATTGCTTTCCTCCCAAGGTAGTGTGGACCTTGGGTGGAAAAGCAGCACTCCATGTTTTCAGGCCAAACAAGGAGGAAATATTAAATCTTCATGTTATTTGGCTTTTCTTTTTTGAATGTCTCATATTTTTAATGCACATTTAAAAATGATGACATAAAAATAAAAGTGAGACTAAAAGAATAAGGGACTCAGTGGAGGAAGGGTTTGGAATATGGAAAGGGAGAGTGGTGGTGGAAGTGGATTATGATCACGGCATATTGTCTATCTTACTGAGGTTGCCTGTAAAAAGCTTAAAAAGTATACATTTTAAGTAATGTGGCAGATTGAAGATTAATGTCTCTTCACTTCCTAGGGTTTGTTATTATATTTTTCTTAGTGATTCTTCTAAACTATTTATGTTAAGTATATATTTTTTAATTAAGTGGTCACTTAGTAGTCTTTTATGTTATATCATAATGCTCAGCTGATGAGAAACAGATTTCCTTAAATTCCTGAAATCAGTAAGTTCTCTAGTTTCTGATAAAGTTCTCCATATGTGTACTGAGGACTCTAACACTCAGCTAAACAATTTCCATCAAAGCTTTTATGTATTGCTTGTATAGTTCCTCAAATTTAGTTAGATGCAAGAAGTTACTCTTTTCATATCTTTATGGAGCATGCATCAGGCTCCATATTTGTATATGATTTTCTAGGTTTTCAGGAATATATATTGTGTTTTCATAGTCCCCATGGAAATCACATTATGATAACAGATGCTATGCTAGAGAAAAGGGAATAAAATGGCTCTGTATCTCTCTGCTTCCTAGGCACAACTCGAGATATATGAATATCAATATGTCATTTCCTGGGACAAATGACATGGATAGTGGTCAGTAAAACCCTGATAGATAATAATTTTTCAAATGGCATGTATAGTGGCCAGTAACTTCCTTCTCAAAGACAAATGGTAGGTGCCTTCCATGTCTGGACCAGGTGAGTTAACATTAATCTTCAAGCTGCCACAGGTTAAAAAACATTCTTTGGTTGGGCATGATGGTGCATGCTTTTAATTCCAGCACTAGGGATGCAAAGATAGGAGGATTTTCATGAGTTCAAGGCCACCCTGAGACAACATAGTGAATTCCAGGTCAGCCTGAATTAGAGTGAGACCCTACATTGAAAAAACAACAACAAATCTTTGCTTCTTCTTTTTGGGAAGGGACTGTTAACCTTAATGTTTCATTTCTCACCTCTGAAGAACTAACCCTAACTACCATTAATGGCTTTATTGAGCCAAGTGGGTTTGTCATGTGTGGCAGTTGAGGTACCTCTACAGTGGATCTATCTAAGTGTCCCTGAAAATGCACTGATTTAACATGGGAAACCAGTCCAGGGTAGAGATGTTGAAGAGAAAAAATAAAACAAGTGAAGTCTTGAGAATGTAGGCACTGAGCAAATTGGGGCTCTTTAAGGTTCACATTCTTGTAGACTTTCAGGCCATGGAGGGTGATGAGTGGGCCCAGGTAGATGGTGTTAGATTGTCACAGGACCATCTGCATGTAGACTAATGGTAAACAAGATGAAATAAGGTTAAAATAGCTGTTGAGCACACAAGGTCCCAAAATTAACAGAATTAATATTATCAGAAATGATAGTCTAGCACAATTCTCTTTGACCATGTAGATCCAGAAATCCATTTCTGCTGTTCATGAAATGTCAGTGGTGTCTGAAATGGTAGTCTGAATCTGTTTCTGTATGTCTTGTAAATCAGATGAGACATTGGAATTATCAGGAATGTGTGTGTTTGTGTGTGTATGTGTGTGTGTGTCTGTGTGTGTGTATTAATCTTGATAGTGGCACAGGTGTCTGTCTGAGTTAATGTGATTCTATCTAAGGCCATTGTCTTGTACAGTATTTCTCAAAATAGTGGTTTCTTTATTAGCTCTGAGGGAAAGGAACTCTTTATCAGCAGTGTTGACCTCTTGCTTAGTTACCCTGTTTCCTTCTGAGGTTTCATCTATCTATTTGTGATGCCTTTGTAGTGCATTACTATAATTTGAGATGGAGGAAAGATTGAAGAATTTCTCTCTCACATTATGTAGCAATGATCAGTTAGCAAAACATTACTCTTATAGAATAATAGGCCTGACACATCATGAGAAGAGTACCCAGTCAGTTCGTTAATTTGGTAGCCTTGAGAATAAAGGGAACTACTGCCAGCATTGTCTATAGACAGGCAGAACTCTCTCTCTTCTTGTCCCCACCTCCTGAACAATCTTTACTGGAATTTCCTACCACAACCCATGATACCTTGTAATTCTCAAGAATTTCCCAAGTTTCTTGAATATTCAAGTGAGTGAGCAGAAGATACTGGGTATAATTCCCTCTCCACTTAACGTTCTAGTCCTCCCTGACAAAATCAATCTCAAATATTTTAGTGTCTTGGCACAGTTGAGCTTTAGACCTTGAAACTTTATTGCCTCTGTCTTTCAGGAAACAGGAAAGTCTGAAGGTCCAACCTACAGTATGGGGCAAACTCAGGATGGTCTCAGAGATAGAAAAAAGTTAGAAATAGGAGATCTCAATCCATCTTCTTTCCCTCAAGAAAGGTCTAGTACTGGAGATGTTGCTCAGTAGTTAAAGTCACTTGCTTTCAAAGTCTGACTGTTGAAATTTGATTCCCCAATACTCACATATACCCAGATGTATAGAGCTGTTTATGTGTCTGGATTTTGTTTGCATTTGCAGAGGTTGTTCTTCTTTCTCATTTATTTTATCTCTCTCCTTGCAAGTAAATAATAAATAAAATATTAAAACCCAGCTGGGCATGGTGACACATGCCTTTAATCCCAGAACTTGGGAGGTAGAGGTAGGAGGATTGCTGTGAGTTCGAGGACATTTTGAGACTACATAGTGAATTTCAGGTCAGACTGGGCTAGAGTGGGACCCTACCTTGAAAAACCAAAACAACAACAACAACAACAACTACTACTACTACTACTACTACTACTACTACTACTACTACTACTACTACTACGAAGGAGAAGGAGAAGGAGAAGGAGGAGAAGGAGAAGGAGAAGGAGAAGGAGAAGGAGAAGGAGAAGGAGAAGGAGAAGAAGAAGAAGAAAATTAAAAGCACAGGTCTACCTGAAGGATGGTAGTACAATTGAGGTCTTCTCAGGGGCTGTTGCAGTTATTTTCTCATCACTGGGAAGGACACCTGACCAGAAACATCTTATGGGAGGAAAAGGTTTATTTCAGGCTTACAGATTCCAGGGGAAGCTTCCTCATGGCAGAAGAAGCAGGTTTCCTTCATCACACATCCACAGCTGAGAAAAGAATAAACATCTAGAGTTCAAGATTTTTCTCTGTACATCTTAAGGCTGTACTCAAGATCTGCCACCAGTGACATACCTCTTCCAACAGGGCTGGAGACTTAACTAGGATGCTTAATCTTAATCAAAAGTACCTGTGGCTATGGGTCATTTACATTCAATCCCACCACAAGGGCTTCCAGAAGGTATTCAGCTAGACATGAGTAGAAAATAAAATTAATGCCTAGGCTGATAGTCCTAAATTTTGTGGGAGACCAGATTAAACCTTTATCTGTTTTCCCTTCCTACCCACATGTAAACAAGAAAATGTATATATTTGTGCCTGTGGAATGCCAACTGAAATTATATATATATATATATATATATATATATATATGCCTCATCAATAAAATAACTAAGTATATAAGTATATAGTGTGTGTGATATATGTGATATATGTGTGTATGATACATGTGTATGTATGTATGTATGTGTAGGTGTGTGTTTGTGCTCTGTAGAAATTTACGCCTGGATTAATAGGTGCACAAAATGGCCAATGCTAAGAGAATTAATACTTTTAAGGGACTGAATCTGACAGACCCCACACAGATTACTGTGGGAGCCCATACTTGAGTCTGTGGGAAGTGCATATTGTCTGGTTATGCTGCACTATGTTTGTGCCTAAAAATACTTTGGGATGCAGATTCATATAGTGTGTGTGGATGAGGGCTCACAATGGCAGGACACTCTGGAGGGTACATGGATCCTGTAAGGCTGTGACCCATTCTAGGTAACAAGGAGTTGTGGGGTGACTTCACAGAGACCTCATGAAACAGCAGACAATGGCAGTGGAGCTGTAACACATCTGCTTGGTGGTCAGGCACAAATGGCAGGAGAATATTCATAGTTGAATGGGAGGGTCAGGGCATAAACTCATTCCTTAGTTCCTAGTGTCTGTCCTCTGAGAACTGAGAGAATTTCTCAGTGGTTAGAGATGTTTGCTACTTACCTTACGTTTTATGATATGAATGAATGTTTTACTTAGACAGTTTCATTCTCTATATTGTATATGGTATATTACACTATGGCTTTTTAAATCCAGGCAGCCTGACAGATTTGCATGAGGCATTCATTGCAAGTAGTATCATGCTTGTGTTCTATCTAGATTAAAGAAGAAAAGATGGGGCATCACTCTGGTTTGCCTTATCCAAGACAACAGAAGCCTAGGTTACAGGTAAGTTATTTACAGAGTGGTTTTCAAGTCAGAATTCAAAAATTAGTGAAGCCTCACTTTAAAAATAAAAATGTACTAATATCAGCACAAGGGTGATAGTGATAGATACTGAGGACAGTCAACACCTAACAAAACAGATTCAGAGGCTCCTACGTGCCCATTGATGAAGTAGACTTAAAATGCTCCCAGTGTGGCTCAGGGAATTTTGTGGAAGAGGGGTGGAAAGATTATTAGAGTCATTTTACACAGAGATATTGCCTCTCCTTTCCCCATAATTCATGACTCACAATCGCCATGGGGTGGACCTGCATCCCCAATGAGGAAGGCCTATTCATAAAAGGGGAAGGGTGGAGGGAAAGGATGGCACAAATATGTATCGTTTACATATTAAATATTCCCATATCTAATAAAAAATGTTCCTTAAATTTAAAAAATGAATAGGAAAACCTATTCTAATATTGAATACATGGTGAGACAAAATTGCAGCTGTACATAAAGTAGTTCATTTATAGTAATGAAATTATCAGTTGATTCTCTCCAGAAGATTCTAACTGTATGTACTGATAGACACTATGACAGGAAATATTGTTATGAGCACTAATAGAAATATTATGTATCACATGCATATGTAATAAAAATTAGAGAAATTATATTTTATATTGACATCTAATTGTCAAAAGTCATTTACATAACTGCTATAAAAATTAATGTGCTGATCAGTCCTCAAATCTGAAGAACAATTAGTGTGATATTAAATTATCACCTAAAGGCTGAGGTAGTGTATAGTTCCTATAAAATAACAACTCGTATGAATTCATATGTACCTAGGTGTGTCAGCTTTGCCATATCAGCCTGCCTTCCTATAGTGATCTGGATGGGATGTACTTATATGATGAGTATTGAGGGCTATGGGTAACTGATAACCCTCCAAGTCCTGGAAGACAAAAAAAAAAAAAAAAAAAACCAAATGTTGTATCAGGAATCTGAAGCTTCCTCCATTGGACATTTGAATTGTGATGCATTACCTAACATTTGTTATAGCCTATGTTATTATACTTGTGAAGTGTCCCCACACTATTACAGTGTGCACTTACAGAAGTGATAAGGCACTTTTGCTATGTGTATGAATGGCCCTAAGATTACAGATTGGCTTCTATACAACCTTTGAATGTAATTAAACATCACTGCTGTGATTGTGTCTTGTACGCCATTTATATATATATTTGGTTTTAAAGAAAATGATGGACTTAATCAAAACACAAGCTCACAGGGGAAATTTTCTCTAACTTATGATGGAAGAGGGAAGAAAGGAGTGCCAGAGTGCATGGTTCTTTCCAGCACTATGAGAATTGTCAACAGGAAGGAGGCTTAACCGCTTAGGTATCTCTCCAGCCCCCATCACCTTGTTTTAAATAAGATCACTTACTTTAAAATTTTGGTTTGGGGCTGGAGAGATGGCTTAGCGGTTAAGTGCTTGCCTGTGAAGCCTAAGGACCCCGGTTCGAGGCTCGATTCCCCAGGTCCCACGTTAGCCAGATGCACAAGGGGGCGCACGCATCTGGAGTTCGTTTGCAGAGGCTGGAAGCCCTGGCGTGCCCATTCTCTCTCTCTCTCCCTCTATCTGTCTTTCTCTCTGTGTCTGTTGCTCTCAAATAAATAAACAAAAAATATATAAAAAAAAATTTTGGTTTGGATGGAAAATCAACTTATAGCTGAGGTCTATTGTTAACCCCCAAATATGAATTAGTCATCTCTGTCATTCTTTTATTCCCTCTTTATTCTTGTTCATTCCTTCTGTCTTGACCCTTTGTTTGACCCCTTATTTTTTTCTCTTGTTTTAATATATGTCACTGGCGCTGAAGAGATGTCTTGGTGGTTAAGGCACCTGCCAGAGAAGCCTAAATACCAAGATTCAACTCCCCAGAACTCATGTAAGCCAGATGCACAAGGTGATGCATGCGCACAAGGTCACACATGTGCCCAAGGTGGTACATGCATCTGGAGTTCGATTGCAGTAGCTAGAGGCCCTGGCATGCCCAGTCTCTCTCATAGATAGATAGATAGATAGATAGATAGATAGATAGATAGATAGATAGTCTCACATGCTCATACCAGAAGGGTTAGGCTAAGCACAATTCAGTCCTACTGAAGATTTTTAATCTTTTATCAGCTAAGTTCAGGAATTTTCAAAGGTTCAAGAAAAGTTTCTGTGAAATAATGAAGCTGATATTTAAAATATTTATTTAATTTTATTTATTTGATAGAAACAGAGAAGAGGCAGAGAGAGAGAAGAGAGAAGAGAGAGTGTGAGAGAGAGAAAGGGCCACTACCCACTGAAAGCAAACTCGAGATGCATGGGCCTCTGGCTTTATGTGGGTACTGGGGAACCAAACCTGGGTCCTTAGACTTTGCAGGCAAGTGCCTTAACCATTTAACCACCTCTCCAGGTAGAAACTGATCTTTTGACAGTTGTCCTTACATCCAAATGAAGGTTGAACTTTTAAGCATTTTATTTGATTGGTAGCTAATGCATTTATTAGCTGACATTTATACAAACATTTTTAACCCTAAGTTTTGCTTGTCTGTTTGTTTTTGGTTGTGAGGAATGGTCTCACTCTAGCCTAGGCTGGTCTCAAACTCTAACCTTCTGAGTGCTAATATTTTGGCACGAGCTAGCATACCTGGATTAGCATTAGGTTTTTAATATTGCCTTGAGAGATAGTAATAGGATTAGTTTTTCTTTTGAGCAAGTCATTCTCTTACCTATGAACTTACTCCTTAAGCTTAAGTAATTTCCATGTTTTTGTTCCATATTTGTTCTAGCCTTCCCCTGCTTTTCCAGTGCTGGTGTAGGATTATCTAGGGAATGGCTCTGTAGAGTAGGTGCAGTACCTGACTTGAGTTGGAACCAAAAGAATATTGCTAAGAGTACAGTAGAATGTGGGTAGATGTCCTTAGATTCTTTTATGTGTTGTACATTGACGTCCTAGTGTCATTTGTTGAGCTTCATCAGTTATATACAGTAAATGATCAAATTACTGTACTTCATATTTCAAAGTTCTCAATGATATAAAAGAAATTGAGGTGATGATTACATAACTCTGTGAATGTAATCCACAGTTACTGATTTGTATACTTTATGTGACTAAATTTCATGGTATATTAATTACATTTTGATAAATCTTTTTACTAATCTTTTAAAAGTTTTATATGTAGTAATATATTCAATGAAGTCAGAGGAGCTTTAATTCTTTTTGTAAATTTTTTGTTTATTTTTATTAATTTATTTGAAAGCGACAGACACAGAGAGAGAGAGAGAGGAGCAGATAGAGAGACAGAGAGAATGGATGCACCAGGGCCTCCAGCCACTGCAAACAAACTCCAGAAGCGTGTGCCCCTTGTCCATCGGGTTAACATGGGTCCTGGGGCATCAAGCCTCGAACTGGGGTCCTTAGGCTTCATAGGCAAGCGCTTTACCACTAAGCCATCTCTCCAGCCCCAGAGGAGCTTTAATTCTTGAAGTAAGTTTTCTAACTATGAGTTATCTGTGTAAAATGTAAGAAAATGCTACATTTCCAGATATTCTAAGTCCTGTTCATGGTGGGTTGCAAAATCCTCTGAGTTTTTGAAAGAGAAATTAAATTATGTGAAATTTACTTATTTAAAAGTGTCATATACATGGCTGTTGCACTCATGAACTCATAAAAGCTGTGGTAAGCTGGATAAGATTAGCCCCATCAACATTCCAACATGGACATCAGAGAGGTTCATGAGGTTCCACCCCTCACTGAGGAGATTTTGGCTATTTCAGAGGGTGGGGATGGGAAAGAGACATTGTCTTCAGTGGTATGGAAAGTAATCCCTCACCCATGCTCATGCAGGCAAATCTAATTAAACTCAGTGGAGAGAGAGAGAGGGAGAGAAAAAGAAACATCAAATTAGAAGTGGAGCTAGATGAGAAGAAGTTCAACACTAGAGGGAGGGGTAAAGTAAGGTAATAGGGTGAATGCTGTCAAAATATTTATATACAGCTGGGTGTGGTGATGCACACTTTTAATCCCAGCATTCTGGAGGCAGAGGTAGAAGGATTGCTGAGAGTTTGAGGCCACCTTGAGACTATATAGTGAATTCCAGATCAGCCTGAGCTAGAGTAGGACCATACCTCAGAAAACCAAAAAAAAAAAAAAAAAAAAAAAAAAAATTATATACATGTGTAAAATACCTAAAAATAAATTAATTGAAATAATTTTAAAAAGCGTCATATAATTTAAACATAACAACAAACAGAACACTTTTAAAAATATTTTTATTTATTTATTTGACAGAGAAAGAAGAGAGAGAGAGAGAGAGAGAGAGAGAGAGAGCATGAATGGGTGTGCCAGGGCCTCCAGCCACTGCAAATGAACTCCAGATGCATGCGACTCCTTGAGCATCTGGCTAATGTGGGTCCTGGGGAATTGAACCTGGGTCCTTTGGCATTGCAGGCAAACACCTTAACTGCTAAGACATCCCTCCAGCCCCCAATCACTCTTATAGGTTGGATTTTGCTACCAAATCAGTTGGTAATTCTTAAAACCAAATTACTTCTACTTAGGTATCTTAGCTAATTTGAGTAAATCAGGGACTGATTAAATCATTGGATTAATCTAATGAGGTTGTCTTATATAATCAACACTTGATACAAATCAGAGGTTGATCTAATCAGTGCTTGTTTCAGATTAGTTGATTCAATTAGTTACTTAGTTTACATGATGCAGTCATTGGCTGATCCAATCAGGGCCTGATCTAAACTGATCATTACTTCATACTGATAAGACTTCTGTCATGGCTAATCTAGTTCTGGGAAATTAATCTCATCAGTGGCTGACCTTATTGGTGCTGATTTTATTAGGCCTTGATCCATCATGTGGATTATCACATCAGAGACTGACCCAAACTGTGATGTATGTAATCAGTGCTTTATTAAGTCAGTGGTTAATTGAATCAGGGCCAGGATTTAATCAGTGGCTAGCAATGAGAAGCAGTTGTTTTGAGTGAGGAGCAGGTACATAAAAATGATGTAATGCGTGCAAATATATCCTCTTTTACATAAAAAATTAACCCAGAAGAATGAAAGGAGACTGGGAAACTTGTGGGAAATCAATAATAAATGCATGTGATAACACTAATTACTTTACTATCTTTTGATTAAATTGCATAATGACTCTGGGGAAAGTGATTTGTTATGCTGTAATGGGACACTGATATGGAGTCTTTGGAACTTGATTTGACCCTAATAAAGGATAACTAACAGAGTCTGGGAAAATAAGTCACCCCTGGAGGCAATGGTATCCATTCTTCAAGTATGTTTCTGGAAATAAAATTTTAGGGCAGGATGCAGAGAGATTTTTTGATTTCCAATGTGGTTGTTATGTATCAATGCTAAACAAATTTGTTTAGTAAATCATTTGAGTTTCTGGATTTTTTAAAATCACATGTATTATGCAACATGATCTTCAGCAATATTGAAATAGAGTTTTAGAAAAAGGGAATGTTAAAATCACTGCATTATTATGTCTATCAAAGTTAGCACAAAGCTCATCAATTTTAGGGCTTTCTTGTTAAAAAGTCCTGCTTACTAGATCCATTGTATAATAGCAGCAGCTGTGACTAACTCCCTGCCAGACTCAGCTTGTGCTCTAATAGCCCCAGAAAGAAATGAGAGAATGGCTGGTTACTATTTTGCAGTGCACTGCCTGAGACTCTTTCCTGCTTTCTGTTCATGGAATTTGTCCCAGATGTTAACATAATAACGATGGTTGAGGTAATAACGTTTAGATCTTTCTCATAAATGTTAGGGACACTTGAGCATGTACAGAAGAAGCCTACACTATAATAAATGCAAGAGAGATCTTTGATATGTGAATGACAATAAATGTCCATGAGGCTTATGACAGGGCATATTTTGGGTGTATGTATTTTTCAGCTCACTAGCCAATTCTCATTCTTTGCCTTTCTCCTTAATAAACTGTCTATTTCTCTTTAAAAAGGCTCAGGGACTGTATAGTGTTATCTTGATTACCAATTTGTGGGATTAAAAGATGCCGGAGAGATTAGTTAAACATACCACTGTGTATATCCATATTTTCAGAGATTAAAAACTGAAGGCTCTGATCCAATCAGTGATTTATCGCTTGATGGATTCAAAATTTGAATAGATTTGGGAAGTATTAGAAATATGGAAGGTAGAGCCTAGTTCTAGGAAATGATTTGCTGGAAATATGCCTTTGATAGGAATATCTTGTTTTCTACCCTTCCTATTTTTCTCTCTGCTTCCTGAATACCATGAGTTAAGCCTCTGTTCTACCATGTTCTGTTTGCTTTGATGTTCTGTCTCACTTCAGACCCTGGATAACCAACCATGAGGTGTAACATCTGAAACAGCTGAAGTAAATGCTTCTTCCTCTGGAGTATTTTGTCACAGTGATGCAAAACTATTCCATATATCCCTTCGGAGTTCACCTGAATATGTAAAAGTGTGCTTATTGCACATGCATGTAAATGTTACTCTCTTATTTTTTTCTTTTGTTTTTGTGGCCAAGGACATAACCTAACCTTGTATTCAGGGGAAGTGCTACAGAAGTAACCTTTACCCAAAGACTAGTAAGTAATTCATGGGTAAAACCACCAGTTCTTTGTTCTTGTACTGAGGTATCTCTAAAATGAGAACTTGCATTTTCTGCCAGTTACCAGGTAATGCTTATGTTGCTGATCTAGAGATCACACTGTGGGTTCACTGTTCTAAAAATATCAAACCTCATCAAGAGCCAAACCATTTTATAATGTGATTCTTATGGTAGAATAATTTTCTAAAATCAACTTTAAATTGTGCCTTCTATACAAGGAAATCAGTTACTTGAAATAACTTGTAGAAAGAAAACCCTTGCATTTTTATTATATCTTAGCCCTTCCAGTACTATAATTTTGAATTTCTTGCTGTTAAGGATAACTACTATTAAAATTCATTAATACTGTAAGTTTTCTAATATTTTGAGGAAATTCAAGTGTATTATTCATCCATGTGAATAAATGAAATGTGACTTCTACAAGTAATCTTTATAATAAGCCTTTCATAAATATACATATTAATTATTTCATCAGTGCATTGTTCATTTATTTTTCAAATTAGTGACATTTTAACTAATTAATTTGTTAACATATTATACTCTTTTTAATTTTTCTATTTTTATTTATTTGAGAGAGCGAGAGAGGAAGAAACAGAGAGAATGGGTATACCAGGTCCTCCAGCCACTGCATACAAACTCCAGACACATGCACCACCTTGTACATCTGGCTTGTGAGGGTACTGTGGAATCAAACCTGGGTCCTTAGGCTTCACAGGCAAGCACCTTAACCACTAAGCAATCTCTCCAGCCAAGATTTTACTCTTTTTATCCCCTCTCAAAGTAGTCTCACCCACTCTTTTCCTCTTATAATCTTTTTGCCTCCTCTTCTGCAATGTTTCCTGAGCCATGGCAGACCTGTTGGCAGTCTGTTTTAGTGTTGAGACTTGTAGCCTCTGGATTTGTGCTTTGATAGGTTGTTCTTGATCACCATGTTTTCCACCATCTCTTGATCACCATGTCTTCCACTATCATCCTGGAGCTGGTTGTCAGATTAGTAGTAAGAGCAGTATTCCTGGCACCACTTCCATTGCAAGTTATACTGGACACTGCCAGATGTGGAAGAGGTGATAAGTCTTGTGGTGGGTAGTCAGATATCTTCTTGATCCTCCATTTTCCCTCCCATCCATAAAATAAAGCAGATTCTCCAACCAAGAGTGAGAGCAGCTTGGGTTAAAGGGGGTATACAAAGTTATTTGAGAGACTTTCGCTGTACAAACCCACTGTTCTCCAGAGAGCAGTGGGTGCTTATCTGTGAAGTATGAGTTTCCTGACTATGGGAATCTGACTTGGTTTCTAGTGTCTAGTATGAGTTCTCTCCCACTGAGTGGGCCTCATGTCCAATCAAAGAATTGTTGGTTACACATAGAGGCTGTGTGCCACTATTGCACAAGTGTATACTTCTTGTGAAACTGGTTGACTTCATTGTCTGCAAGGTCCCCTGCTTATTCATGCTGTAGGTGACCATTTTCTTCTAACAGCTCCCATAGTGCCTTCTTGTACTATGAGGTCTAGCCTGGAGGCAGCTAGTTTCAGTTTTGGTTCTAGCATGGTAATCTGATGTCTTGTGACAGTGGCCTGTAGTGTCTTCAGCAAATGGGTGGGACCCTTTTGCTCTGACAAATAATCAAGTGATTTGGGAATGGCCTGCATTATTTTGGGGGCCTCATGAGTCTCTCTGGCCAACAGCTACTGGGGGATATTGCTACTCTGGGCCTATTTTTCTACCTTCTGTCTGGACTGTGCCCCTTGCTGCTTTATTGATGATTATATTATGTAGAATGCTAGCTGGCATTAGTCTTTCTACCAACTGATTCCTGTTGTCTTAATATTTGTGTATTTCCCTCCCCACCTTCCCTACCCCCACAATATTCTGCCCTTCTCTAACTTGACAGGTAGCTCCTCCTCTCTCCCAAGTTTTTTTTTTTCCTCTCTCCCTCTTTTTTTTTTTTTTCTTTTTCAAGGTAGGGTCATTCTCTAGCCCAGGCTGACCTGGAATCCACTATGGAGTCTCAGGCTGGCCTTGAACTCATGGTGATCCTCCTACCTCTGCCTCCCACATACTGGGATTAAAGGTGTGCACCACCGCGTCTGACTAGTTCTTTTCTCTACTGGTATCATTGTATTTTCTTTCTTTCTTTCTTTCTTTCTTTCTTTCTTTCTTTCTTTCTTTCTTTCTTTCTTTCTTTCTTTCTTCTTTTTTTTGTTTTTTTTTGAGGTAGTCTCACTCTAGCCAAGGTTGACCTGGAATTCACTATGGAGTCTCAGGGTGGCCTCAAACTCATAGCAAACCTACCTCTGCCTCCCGAGTGCTGGGATTAAAGGCATGTGCCACCATGCCCGGCTGTATTTTCTTTTCTTTTTGAGGCAAGCCCAGCAGAGTGGCCTTTTTTATGTGAGTGAGCAAAAGAAGATGGAATAAGAATGGGGGGGGGATTGGCATGCCAAGGGCCTCCAGCCACTTCAATTGAACTCCTGATGCATGGGCACCCTTGTGTGCTTGTGCAACCTTATGCACTGTGTCACCTTGTCTGTCTGGCCTAGGTGGCATCTGAAGAGTCAAACATGAATCCTTAGGCTTTACAGGCAAGTGCTTTAACCACTAAGCCATTTTTATAGCCCTCATTCTAGTATTATGACCATATTTCTGGTGTTGATTACCATTTGCATTCACCTCTAATTGATCCCTGTTAGGAACTGCAGATGAGAGAGTACATATGGTGTTTGATTTTCTGTGCCTGCATGACCTTGCTTAGAATGATTTTTTTTCCAATTCCATCCATTTACCTGTAAATTTTGTTTATTTTTTCCTTGCCATGGAGTAGATTTCGATTATGTATATGTACCACATCTTCCTATCCACTCATCAGTTGATAGGCAGCTGGGCTGATTCCAGTTCCTAGCTATGGTGAATAGAGCAACGAGAAACATGGCTGAGCAAGTATCTCTGTAGTAAAAAGTGGAGTCTGTAGGGTATATGCCCAGAAGTGGTATTGCTAGATCAAATAATAATTCTATTTTCAACTTTTTGAGGTGTCTCCATACTGACTTCCAAAGTTGTTGTACAAGTTTCAACTTTCACTAGCTGTGGGTAAGGGTTCCTCTTTTCTTACATTCTCGTCAACATTTAGTGTCATTTGGCTTTTTGATGAATGCACTCTTGAATGGAGTGAGATGGAAACTCAGAGTTGTTTTGGTTTGCATTTGTTTGGTGATTAAAGATGTTGAACATCTCCTTAAATGTGTAATGACAGTTTGTATTTCTTTCTTTGAGAATTATATGTCCAAATTTCTACCCCATTTTTTGAGTGAGTTGTTTGGCTTTTTATTGCTAATTTTTTAACAAGTTGTAAATTTTAGATCTTTGGGATTTAGTTGGCAATAATTTTCTCCTACTCTGTGGGTTGTCTATTGCTGCTGTTGATGGTTTGCTTGTCTGTACAGCAGCTTTTTAGTTTCAAGTGGTTCTAGTGGTTTACTGTTGATCTAATTCCTGTGCTACTGAGGTGTGGAATTCAGTCTTTCCCTATACCTATATCATGGAGTATACGGCCTGATTTTTCTTCTAGTTGTTTTATAGCTTCAGGTCTTATATTGAGGTCATTAATCTATATCAAGTTGATTTTTGTGCAGGGTGTGAGAAGTGGGTCTAATTTCATTTTTCTACATGTAGTTATCCAATTACTCCAACACCATTTATTGAGGATGTTGTCTTTTCTCCAGTGTATATTTTTGGCCCCTTTGTCCAAGATTAGGTAGATTTATTTGTTCCCATTTAGAGGTGGGTCTTCTACTCCACTTAGCTGTATGTCTATTGTTGTGCCAGTACCCTGTTGCATTAGTTACTATGGCTTTGTAGTATGTCTTGAAAACAAGTATGGTGATACCTTTAGACATATTTCTTGTGTTGAGGATATTTTTGGCTGATCAAGGTCTTCTCTTCTTCCATATGGATTTTGAAACTATTTGTTCTATCTCTGTGAACAATGTTTCTGGAATTTTTATTGGAATTGCATTTAATGTGTATTATAGTTTTGGTAGGGTGGACATTTTTATAATATTAATTCTTCTAATCCATGAGCATGGGAAATCTTTCCATCTTACCATGTCCTTCCAGTTTCTTTACTTAGTGTTTTGATTGTACAGGTATTTCACTTCTTTGATTAGTGTATTCCACGGTATTCACGTTTTTATGGCTATTGAAAATGGGATAACATCACTAATCTGTTTCTCCATATGTTTATCTTTGGCATCTAGAAAGGCTACTGATTTTTGTGTAATGATGTTTTATCCTGTCACTTGACTGAAAGAATTGATAACTTTTAGAAGTTTTTCTTGGAGTCTTTTGGATCACTTAATAAAAAAAAAAAAATTAGGTCATCTGCAAGTAGGGCTACTTTGAGTTCTTCCATACCAATTAGTATCCTTTTTATATGTTCTTTTGTCTTATTGCTTCAGCTAAAACTTATAGTACTATGTTGAAAAGCAGTGGTGAGAGTGGCACCCTCTCTTGTTCCAGACATCAATGGGAATGCTTCAAGTTTTTTCCCCATTTAATATAATCTGGGCCTTAGGTACTTTATAAAAGCATTTGTTATGTTGAGATATGGGTCCTTCATACCAAGTCTCTTCAGTGTTTTGATAATGAAGGTACATTTTATGTTGTCTACGGCATTTCCTTCATCTATTGAAATGGCTATGTGACTCTTGTGCTTAAGTTTATGTAGTGAATCATATCAATTTCTTCTTGTCAAACTATCCCTGCATCCCTGGGATGAAACCTACTTGAATTAGGTTGATGATGCTGTCGATGTGTTCTTTTGAATTCAGTTTGCAAGGGTTTTATTGAACGTTTTTGTGTCTAAATTCATTGAAGATATCAGTCTATAATTTTCTACTTTTGTTGGTGTCTGTCTAGTTATGGTATTAGAGTAATCCTGGCTTCATAGAAGGAGTTTGGGAGCATTCCCTCTTTTTCAATTGTGAGACATATTTTGAGGAGAAATCATTTTCGTTCTTGAATGAAGGTTTGGTAGAACTCAAGGCCTGGAATTTTTTTGTTGGGAAATTTTAAATTACTTTTTCAATTCCATTAGAAGTAATAGGTTTGCTTAGTAAGTCTGTTTGTTCTGGATTTAGTTTTGAAAGGTGTTAAGAGTCAAAGAACTTGCTGGGCGTGGTGGCGCACACCTTTAATCCCAGCACTTGGGAGGCAGAGGCAAGAGGATCGCCGTGAGTTCAAGGCCACCCTGAGACTCCATAGTGAATTCCAGGTCAGCCTGGGCTAGAATGAGACCCTACCTTGAAAAACCAAAACCAAAACAAAACGAAAAAAGAGTCAAAGAACTTATCCATTTCAACAAGGTTTTCCAATTTTGTGGATTACAATTTTTTGAAATATGTCCTGATAATTCTTCCAATTTCATTGGTATCAGTTGTGATGTCTTTGTTTTCTTTTCTTTCTTTTCTATTCTTACTGATTTGAATCTTTTCTCTTTTTTTTTTCTTTTGGTCATATTGGCCATTGGCTTATCAGTCTTGTTTATTGTTTCAAAGAATCAGCTCTTCATTTCATCAGTCTTTTTAATTTTTTTTTAAATTTGCAGTTCATTGATTTCTGCTTTGATCTTGATAATTTTGATTTTGATTACTTTTGGCTTAATGTCAATTTTGTCTGAAATAAGTATAGCTACTGTGGCTTGTTTTGTGTTTTTGTTTGCTTAGAAAATCTTTTTCCATCTTACCCTAAGGAGGTGTTTTTTTTTTTTTTTGTCGACAGCAAATGGATGGGATCCAGCTTTCTGATTCAGCATGGTAACCTGTTTCTTTTGATTGGGGAATTAAAACCATATATGTCTAGAGTTACAATTGTGAGATGTGAGTTAGTCCCTGTCATATTGATGGTTTTGTAGAGTTGGGGGGTTGTCTTGGTCTTTGTGTGCTTTTATGTCCATGCTAGTTTTGATTGTTTCTTTTTGAAAATTATTTATTTATCATAAAAAGAGAGAAAATGAGAATAGGCACACAAGTGACTCTAGCCACCACAAATGAACCCCAGACACATATGCCACCATGTGCATCTGGCTTATGTAGGTTCTGGGAAATTGAACCTGGGTCCTTTGGCTTTGCAGACAGGTGCCCCCAAAACTAAGCTATCCCTCCAGCACTTGATTGTTTCTTTTTCTCCCCTCTTGTGCATGATGGCTCATCTCTTGAGTATGAAATATTTTGTGCAGTATTCTCTGTAGGGTTGGCTTGGTGCTCAAGTAATCATATAGCTGGTTTATATTGTGGAAGGTTTTTCTTTCACTTTCTATTATGAGGGATAGTGTTGTGAGTATAGTAATTTGGATTGACAGCCATGATCACTTAGTTATTTATTTTATTATTTTTTATTGACAACTTTCAGGATTGCAAACAATATCACATGGTAATTCCCCCCCCCCAATCAGTCTCCCTTTTATTTTGATGTCATCATCTTTCCTTCTATTATGATGGTCTTATGTACGTAATGTCAGGCACTGTGAGGTCATGGATATTCAGCCCATTTTGTGTCTGGAGGAGCAGGTTGTAAGGAGTCCTACCCTTCCTTTGGCTCTTATATACTTTCCACCACCTCTTCTGCAATGGACCCTGAGCCTTGGAAGGTGTGATTGAGATATTTCAGTGTTGAGCACTCCTCTGTCACTTCTTCTTGGCACTTTGGTGCCTTCTGAGTCATCCCTAGGTCATTGCCATCTGAAAAGAGAAGGTTCTCTAACCAAAAGTGAGAGTGGCAATAATATATGGATATGAACATTAAGAGAAGTGCTTACTTGGCAGTTTGGTGAGCATATACATTTAGCCAGACACCATCAGATGTTACACCCCTAGGGCTCATGACTACCCTTGTTGTAGGTTTTCAGTATCAGGGATGTATTCCATCCCATGGAGTGTGCCTCCAATTAAATTAGAGAATGGTTGTTTTCCCCCATAACAGATGTGCCACTATTGCACCCATTGGCTCATTGGCCTGGTTGGCCAAATATAAGGCTTGCGGTGCCCAGTGTGGAGTATCTTCACTAGTGCTTTCTCTCTCTCTCCCATTGAAATGCATGCAGCTTGGATTTTTCCAGCTTTCTGTCAGCTGGTGTACATGGAGGAGGTTTTCAGCTCAGCTCCAGCAGGATTTCTCAGTGACCTTGCAGCCCAAGTATGTGGAGCCTTCAGCAATAGGGCCCACCATCTATTCTTGGTGGAAAATCAAGGGCTTCAACAATGGTCTGTAATGTTTTGGGGGCATCAGGGACCTCCCTGGCCAACAACTCACTGGAAGGTATCCCATCCATGGCACTGAAAATTTTCTAGTAACTGTCTATGATTCCTGAGTGTTCCATTGTACAAAAAAGTAGGTTTCCATATGACTTATTTATATCCTCTTAGATTCATTTAGTTTTTGAAATACTCCATTACAAGGTTTTCTGGATTTAAGAGTTCCCATTAAAAAATCTGTGGTAATTCTGATGGGTTTACATCTGTATAAGTTTTTCTTTTTCCCTCTAACAGCTTTTAGTACTCTGTCCGTGTTTGCTGACTGTAGTGTTTTGATTATTATGTGGTGTGGGGCATCTCTTCTCTGGTCCTGACCTGAATTTTTTTTTTTTTTCTTAAGGTGTCCTTAAGTTTCTTCATGTTCTGTTCAGAAAAGTTTTTTTTTTTAAATTAAAAATATATTAACAGCTTCCATAATTATAGAAAATATACCATGGTGATTCCCTCTGCCCCCTGTTGCGTTTGCATCTCTACTCTCCATAATATTCCCTCTGCCTCTCAATTAGTCTCTTTTATTTTGGTGTCATCATCTTTTCCTCCTATTATATTGGTTCTGTGTAGGTACTGGCAGGCACTGCAAGGTTATGGATGTCCAGATATTTTGTGTCTGGAAGAGCACATTGTAAAGAGTCCTACCATTCCTTTGGCTCTTACATTTTTCCCACCACCTCTTCTGCAATGGACCCTGAGCCTTGGTAGGTGTGATAGAGATATTTCAGTGTTGAGAGCTCCTCTGTCACTTCTTCTAGCACCATAATGCTTTTCATACACTCTTTTGAACTTGATAATGTTTTTAAAGTTCTGGTCTAATTCTTCTGTCTTGTCTTCAAGTTCTGATATTCTGACCTCCATGTTGTATACTTTATTGGTAAGGCTTTCTTGGGAGCCTTCAAAGAGGGTTCTTGATTTCTGTTTTCTGTTATGTTTTTTTTTTCAGCATTTCCATCTCTTATTTGGATTTCATTTTCATTTCTTGATTTGATAATTTTATTTTTTCTTGGAGTTCATTCCTGCATTGGCCCATGAGCTCATTTAATTTTTTGGTTTTCCTTAAATTCCTTTAGCCTTCTGTGGATCTCTTTTTGACCATCTTTGATTTCACTAAGCTATCTATGGAGTATTGTTTCCTGATTTTCTTTGGTTTTCTTCAGCCATCCATTGAGTTCTCGTTGGATTGTCTTCCATTTTCTTCATCCATCCTTTGAGTTCTTTTTGTTGTCTTTCTTGTAATTTGAATTCTTTTTGTCCAATTTTCTTCCATTTCTTTCAGCCATGTTGGAGTTCCTTTTTTTTTAATATTTTTTTTTGTTCATTTTTTATTTATTTATTTGAGAGTGACAGACACAGAGAGAGACAGATAGAGGGGGAGAGAGAGAATGGGCGCGCCAGGGCTTCCAGCCACTGCAAACGAATGGAGTTCCTTTTTTATTACTTTGTCCCATTTCTCCCTATTCAGCAAGCCATTTGTTCATGATTTCATTTAAAGTTTGTTTAAAATGCTTGCTGAAGACAGGTGTGGTGGCTCACACCTTTAATCCCAGCACTCGGGATGCAGAGGTAGGAGGACCATAGTGAATTCCAGACCAGCCTGGGCTAGAGTGAAATCCTACCTCACAAAAAACAAACAAAAAAAATTAAAAAAAATGCTTGTTTAGATTTCATTCTGGTCTTTGATGTCTTGGGTTTTCTCTGAGCTTTCATTGGTGTCTTCCATTGTGGGAGTAGGCAATCATGGTGAGGATACCTTTGCTGATTGTTGTTTGTTATTTGCTTTGCATTAGGGTATATCCATCTTCAGTTTAGTTGTCTCACTGAGGATGCAGTAATAGTAACTCTTGCATATCCTGTGTCGGGTAGTCTTGTCTAAGTGGATCAGGTGGATGTGGAATTAAGAGTATCCACTGGATTGAAGTGGGTGCACTTGAGCCTGAGCACGGTCTGCTTTGAGTGTGGCTCATCTGGGCAAATCAGGGTAAGACTTTGGGAGACCTGGCTTTCTTAGTGTCTAACCTGGGCCCTTTTCATCCAGTCTTATTCACTGTCTAGCTTTTTGAAGTGAGACTATCTCAAAGCTTCTCCTGGGGGCTGAGGCCAGTACATAGTTGCCCTCTACTTCAGCCCTTCTTCAGATAATATTTTAGGGGGTGGGCTTTAAAGATGAATGTGATAAGTAGCATCCTAATTGGTTGGCTGCTTCCAGCTGCTCTTCCATGGTTTTGCCCAGGGATGGATCTACCCCTTGGCACATAACCTCCAAGCTCAGCCCTGTATCACGATGGTATGTAGCATGGCCCTGCTCCCAACCTCCCTAGTGCTGGTTTTGCCCTCCCGGGCAGCCATTTGGGGATAGCTCTACTTTTGTTGAATAATCCCAGAGCTCAGCCCCCATCACACAATCTCATCAGTGCATTCTTTCTATTCATTATATATCAATATTTTAAGTAAGGTACAAAGCAGATTTTATGGCATTTTCCTTTATGATTATGTCTACTTAAACGAAATATATTACTTCAGGAGTCTTTTGATTTTACCTGCTGTCACCTCCTACATAAATGAGCCATGCAAAATATTACATGCCACTTCTCTTGACAACTACCTTATAGTTATAGTATTTTTAAACCTATTCTGTCTCATTCTTTCCTCATAGTTCTTTGATACCTTATTATGAGCAAGAAATTACATTGACTGATGAGAAGTTTCCATGGAGAATGCTCAAATCAAATGGTGCTTGTCCTTGCCCTTCACCCCTTATTTCTAAGAATTCTTCACAGATGGTTTATGCTCTCCTGTGGCACATGGAATGGCTCCATATTCCAATAAATTCTTGAGCAGCAGCCTACTTATTCCAGCTTTTTTCTTTGTTGATTGTGGCTTCTTTTGTGGGAAAAGAGGTTTATTTTGTCTTACAGGCGCAATGGAAAGCTCCAGAATGGCAGGAGAAAATGATGACATGAGCGTAGGGTGGACATTACCCCCTGGCCAACATTAGGTAGACAATAACAACAAGAGACTGTGCCAAACACTGGCATGGGGAAACTGGCCATAACACCCATAAGCCTGCCTCCAACAATACACTGCCACCAGGAGGCTTTAATTTCCAATTGCCATTAGCTGGGGAACCTAGCATACACCTAAGCTTATGGAGGATACCTGAATCAAACCACCATAGGAAGCAAGTGCATTAACCATAAAGACATTTCTCCAGCCCTTTTTCATCTTTTTGATGGACAATTTGCATACATGCTCATAATGTATTTTGATCATAATGCCCTACCATGAGCTTCTGTCCTCCTCCCCAACCACTTCCATTGAAGTCCTTTTTCTTTCCAACAAGTCCGTCTCTATTTTGATTATATATATCTTCTATATTTACAGACAACATACAACAAACCATGTTATTTCCCTCCCCCACTTTCCCCTTCATAACTGTGCTCTCCATCATATCCCTTCCCTCTCTCCATTAGTCTCTCTTTAATTTGATGTTATCATCTTTTTCTCCTATTATGAGGGTCTTCTGTGGGTATTGCTAGGCACTGAGAAGTCTTGGATATCGAGGCCAAATTCTCTCTGGACACTTGTATGTAAGGAGTGGTACCCTTCTTTTGGCTCTTACATTCTTTCCACTACCTCTTCCTCAATGGACCCTGAGCCTTGGAGGGTGTGAGATGTTTCAGTGTTGGACAATCCTCCATCCCTTCTTCTTAGCACTATGTTACCTTTTGGGTCATCCTGGTGGTCATCGCCATCTGAAAAGGGAAGCTTCTCTAACCAGAAGTGAGAGTAGCATCAATATATGAGTATCAATATTAAGTTTAGTGCTTTCAGGGCAATTTGGTGAAAGTAATATATGCATTTATCCAGATAAGAGCAGGGTTTGTACCCCTAAGGATCATGACCTTCCCTGCCATAAGCTTTTGAGTAGGTTTTCAGTACCAGGCATGTATTCCCTCCCATAAAGTAGGTCTTCAGTCCAATTAGAGAGCAGTTGGTTTCCCCCAGAGCAGACATGCCAGTATTCCACTCATTCAGTCATTTGGTCTGTCGGGCCAAACTTGAGTTTTCCAATGTCCACTGTTTTCACCGCTGATGACTTCTGTCTCTCATAAGACTGCATACAGTGCAGGTATTTCCAGCTTTTAGTTGGCTGAGTTACAGGGAGAAGGTTTACAATTCAGCACCAGCTTGAGTTCTCAGTGAGTTTTCCATTCAGGCATGTGAAGTCTTCAGCAATAGGGTCTTACCATCTCTTTCTCATGGGAAATGAAGGGCCTTGGAAATAGCCTATAATATTTTGGAGGCAACAGGGACCTCCCTGGCCAATGACTCACTGGAAGGTATCCCATCCCTGGCCTGACAATTTTCTAGTAACAATCTATGGCTTCTGAATGTGCCAATTTTTAAGAAAGTAGATTTTCATATATCTTATTCAGAATATCTTGAATCTTGATTGACCCTCCCCCACCTTTCTTTTATACAATCTCTTCCCCTGACCTCACTTATTTACAAATTATGTCTGGTCTTATTAGATTTTGGCTGTAGTCATCCAAGACATTCAAATTTTGCTTCATGGAAACTTTTTGTTTGTTTGTTATTGGGGCCAGGTATCACTATGTAGCCCAGGCTAGTCTTGAGCTCATAATTGTCCTACCTCAACTCTTGAGTACTGAGATCACAGGAATGTACTGCCGCTTCTAGGTGGTAAAACTGTCTATAAGAATTCTAAGGTTAGGGCTGGAAAGATGGCTCAGTGGTTGAAGGCAATTGATTTCAGGGCCTGATGAGACAGGTTCAATTCTCCAGTACCCATGTAGAGTCTGTTTATAGTGGCAGGAGTCCTAGCATGCCCATTCTGTCTCTCCCTCTCTCTCTTAAATAAATAAAATTTAAAAATAACTCTCAGATTAAACTTTTAGTAACCTCCTAAGGCTAGAGCCAAGCTATCAACTTGTTATCAGACTTTTTTTGGTCAACTTTCTGGTCTTTGAGATTCTTCCATTTATTCTGAGGTTCCGGGTTCTGCCAGGAAGTCCCTTTATTTACTTATGTTTAATGTCAGGAACCCTGTAGCTTAGGTTTCAGGCTAGTGTTCCAAGAGGGCATTGTAAATATTGGTTCCATAGAGTTATTTGTAATTTCTTGAATCTGTCATATCTGATTATACAGACATCATTTTCCAACATAATATCTAGTCAAATCCTTGATAATAAAACCAAAGGCTTTAATTATATCATGTTAAAAAGAAAAAAAAGATTATTTAAAACATTAAACAATCAATTAATTTGACAGTGAGAGAGAGAAAGAGAAAGAGAGAATGTGATTTTGAGTATATATTGGCATGCTATGGCCTCTTAATACTGCAATTATACTCCTGATGCATGTGGCACTTTGTAAATTTGGGTTTACATGGGCACTGAGGAGTTGAACTTGGGCTGTCAGACTTTCAAGCAAGCACCTCAAACCTCTGAGACATCCCTCCAGCCCACAAACAGATTCTTATTGAACTTTATATTATTATGAAATAAGAACTTTAAATTATGGAAGGAATGAATAAGGCAAAAGATGTTCATTTTTATTTACCAAAATTATGAGTAAGACAATGTAAGGAAAGTGATTTTGTTTTAGATCTGGAAGAGAAAGCATTAAAAAGACAAAAAAGTTTCAAACACAAAAACCATAAAAATTAGGGTCATTCTTATAAGTATCTGTTCAGTCAGTCCCATGTAACTAATCCTTCTTCTGCTTGTTTTGGATGAGCCATTTTATGAATACATGAAAGTTTTCTTTTTTTTTTTTTACTTCAGATCTGGGAATTTTAGCTGAGACCAATTTTATGAACTTCCATTATCAGAAATATGTACTTAAGAGTACTTCTGCGGGCCTTTCTCTTGAATATATTTGAAGATTAAGCACTTTTGGACTCTCGCGGATTTTAAATATTCTCAGAGAAGAATCAGAAAGCATTGACTATCATTGAGTGATGCAAGACTTCACACTGATCATAAAAAGCTGATGAGAGTCCATTTGAGAAGAAAATTTGGTGATTTCTGTGAATGAAAAAAGTGAAATTATATCAAAGAAAATTCTAACAAGATTATGATGGATCATAAGGACAGTAATAAGCTTCTAGTAGATCTATATAATTTGTGAAATCTTTGTATTAATATTTACATATACAAATATGACCTATTTAAAGTTTAGGCCACTTTTTATCTGACATTGTTTTCCTGTGTAATTTAGCATATCAATTATTTCTAATATACTTTTTATGAAGTGAAAGAATAAATTCTTTGTTATTTTGTAGGTATCCTCTGAAAAATGTCAAAGTATGTTCAAGAACAAGATTCTAGTTAGGATTTGATTTTTTGAAGTTGTCAAAAATGTTAAAAAGATTGAATACTTGACAAAATAAGATCATATAACATTTTGAACAACACTTTGGTTTTGATAGTCAAAAATACTATGAATGTTAGCATAAATTTTAAAAATTACTTTTATAAGGCACAGGATTTTGCCATCCCAGACTGATTAATTAAAGGATAAACAACAACCTTTTTTATTTATTTTTTATTTTTTTAAACTTTTATTCATTTTCCATGATTATAAAAAAAATCCCATGGTAATTCCCCCCCACACATACACTTTCCCATTTGAAATTCCATTAACAACCTTTTTTTTCTTTGTTAGTTATGTACATGCTTACGGTGTAAACAGTCATGTTGGTACTGCCATTAGACTTCTCCCTGTCCTCCTTCTTCCAAAGGGACCCTTCTTGTTGGTGATTGTGGGTCATGGATTGTGGGGGTAGCCATAAAAACAGAAGAAAACTTTGTCTTTCAGCTTTTTCTTGACACAGGTGCATGTGTGTGTAGTATGTTGTGTGTATGTATAGTTCATGACTGTGTGTGTGCAGATGCATGTGCCCCATTTGCAAATGTGTGGGCCAGAAGAGAAATTTGGGTGCTCTCTAGTGCTCTTCCAATTTATTTCTTGAGACAGAGTCTCTAACTAAACCTGAAGCTGCCAATCCCAATTGGCTGATCAGGCAGCCCCAGTGATTCTCAGATCTCCCCTTCTCCCAGGACTGGGGTTACAGGTGTGTGTGATGTAGCCATGTCCAGCTTTTCTTTCCCTTTGGTTTCAGAGATCAAACTCAGATGCACTGAGGATCTCTTAGGTCCTCATGCTCGCACAGTTGGCATTATTATCTACTGAGTCAATACCCTTATCTTCCAGCTTTGTGTTTTGTAGAAGGTCTTGCTATGCCACCCGATTTGGCTTGAAACTCTCAATGATCCCCCTGCTTCATCCTAAAAATGGCTGAGATTTCAGTCATGAGATGAGCCTGAATTTTATAAATGTTTTGTTGATAATTTGTATTCATCTACATAATGTATTTTGATCATATTCACCTCACATCACTCCTTCTTGTCCATTCCCCCATGCCTTTTCCACTGAAGCTCTTCATATCTCCAATGAGTCCCTCCACTATTTTGAGGTCTTTTTGCCTTCCTTCATCATCCATGGGCCTAATATTATGCAGATAATGACAGCTGATGTGAGGCCATGAAATGGAACAGCAACCTTATGTCTGGAAAACAATGTTTAAAAGTACTTCTCCCATCCTCTAGCTCTTACATTTTTTTTTTTATTCCACCTACTCTGCAATGTACCCTGAGCCTCAGAGGGTGAGACAAAGATGTTATTTAGTCAGACCCAGAAAGTGCTAGTGTTACTTGTTGTCTCTGTCTTGGTATTTCCAGGATTTTGTATCTTATTCAAAGAATTTTAAAAGCACACACAGATAGAAAAGCAGCAAGAAATGTTATTAAAGTGTAAGGCAAAAGTTCAAAAGGAAAGTAAAGGAGAAGTATGTTCCTTATACTAGATTGCTCAAGAGCTGAGGATTACTTTTGAGGGTTTATTTATGTTGGGTCTAGGAGGAGGAGGGCCTGGAGTATAGTTTGGATGTTTCTCTATTATGATTCAGAGGCTTAAATCATGTAATATTTTCTCTACTGCACATGTCTTTTCCCATGATGCATCTGATTTTAATCATATGCATGCTGTTGTAGTTACCTTCTCATGGCTCAGACAATACACACAACCAGAGCATCTTATGAGAGGAAAGTCTTTATTTCAGGCTTACATTTTCCAGGGGAAGTTTTACCATGGCAGAGAAAGATGGCTCACTTCGTCATAAATCCATAGCAGACAGACAAAGCAAGCACCAGCAAGCAGAGCTTCCTCTAAACACACAGGCCTGGACACAACCCAAAGGTCCGCCCCTGAATGACTCCCTTTCTACAGAAGATGTCCTCCTCCAAAGACTCTACTAGGTGGGGACAAAATCTGAAATTTAGTCACAAACACTACAGGCTATGTGGGCATTACATTCAAAGCACTACACATGCACAATCATGTATGTGCATAAGATGCTAAATAAGGGATTCCCCTGAAATTTTCACTCAGAGAACACAGCTTGCCTTACTGTCCAGGATGGATGACCCCTATCTCTCTATTCCTGATATGTTCTAAGACTTGCTTGAATGGAAATAGGGTATTAAAGAATTGCTAAGGGAAAACTTATTCCATTGTTGGAAATCAGATGTACCTGCAGCTTGATGTGAGTGGACATCCCAGGTTGTTAGTTGGTTGCTAGATGAATTGTTGGGGAAAAGGGTATGTGTACTGCTTGAGCCAATTGGTGTACCAGGTTGTCAGGTTTTCCCTAGGCTTGCCTGCATCACTGGGATTAAAGGAAAAACCATGCCCAGCTATATAGTTTTAGTTTACTTAGAGTACGGCAAAGTTTTTCAGAATAAAATCACATTCATAGACATGACTGAACCATTCCCAGGGTTCCAGGCCATATTTTTCTTTGATTTTTCCTGTGTTGTCTAGTCAAGTCATCTATCCCTTTGCTTTTTTAATGTTGGCTTTAAATTAGGTTCTTCCTTGTTCTTTTGTTGTTGTTGTTGTTTTCTTTTTTAAGGCAGAGTATCACTCCAGACTAGACTGACTTGGAACTTATTCTGTATCCTCAGGCTGGCTTTGAACTCAAGTGAATCCTCCTCCTTCAGCCTCCCAAGTTCTGGGATTAAAGACATGTGCTACTACACCTGGCCCATAAAAGAGGCTCTTTATGAAGTTTATCTCTTCCTCTTACAAATGGACTGAATTTGCATTTTTTATGATTAGATGACCTAGACCTGGGACATTATGACCCAGTCTTATGACCATTTATTTGTGAGCTCAGATAACCTGTTGCCACAAAGGTATGATTAAACAATAAAGCATTTCTCTTTAGCTCCCAACTTCCATTGCTCACATCTAACTTTATCAAATATTATTACCTTTTAATAAACTAGACACTTTGCACATGTTTAGGGAGCCACTTGAGGACATTTTGTCTGTCCTGCTGAAAGGAGCCACAGGTCTAGAGGTTAGGGATTTCCAGCTTATACTGTGTGTCAGTGTAATCAGGATGGCCATAGCTTCCTATACAAGGAAATTATGCAAGAAGTAGCAGTTAGTATCCTTAAGTCATTATCATTGAAATTGTGGGGCCTAGAGTCTGGCAGACATCAACTAGACTGGGAGGTTAAATGAGCAAGGCCCAAAGACACAGGCAAAAATAAAATAATTGAGACAGGGCAAAGTAACAAGAGATGTGTTGACTGTAAGATCCTACAAAAGATTTTACTTATTTGATCCAGGGTAGAATAAAATATCTTAGGATATGGTCTGGGAGAAATGGGACAGTATCTTTGTTACAGAAACATTTGAAGCCTAATCTGTTGAACGGTGAAAGAAACAAACTCAGTCATTGAGAAAGGCAATGAGTAAAAATGTAGAGTAGCATAGGAATTTTATTAGAGGAGAAATATGGGACTATGACAGCCATGCTTATTCAAATAATGACTAGGCTAAACTAATTTGTTCTGGTGTGGTTTTGAAAATTTCTACTATCAGAAAAGGAAATAGGAAGGTAAGAGCCTATTATCCTATTATTATGGCCTGGGAGGACAGAGGATTTGATGTTATTATTTTTTTTTTTCTGGAAGCTCCAATGAGGCAGGTAGGTTTCATTATAAGAGGTACAAATAGGGCAGAGGGATGGCTCAGCAGTTAAGTTGCTTGCTTGCAAAGCCTAACTACCCAGGTTCAATTCCCCAGTACCTACATAAAGCCAGATGCACAAAGTAGCACATGTGTCTGAAGTTCATTTGCAGTAGCTAGAGGCCCTGGTGTGCCCATCCTAACACTTTGTATATCTCTCTTTACTTTGTCTCTCTTTGCTTGCAAATAAATAAATAAGGAAGTACGTAAATAAATATTGTTTTTTAATAAAAGAGATACAAGTAAGCAAGATCAGTTAATTGGTATCCATTGTCCAGTAATTCTACTGGGAGGATACTCCCTGTAAATAATCTTCCTCTTTGGAAAATGAACATTGGTTAGTCTCCTATCTCTGAGGCTTCCTTGGCCCTTCTTATCAAGAGGACAAGTGACTTATCAGAGTTGTAGGACTCTTTTGGAGGAGTCCCATTGTCTACTGGATTTTGATTAATATTAGAAAGAAGGGCCAAACTATTAGCTGTCTTAGACAGCTCTCTTAACCTCTTTGGTTTAGATCTTCAAGTTTGACTTCTTAAACACTAAGGACAGTTTCATCAAATTTAAAATGTAGAAGTAATAATAATGAATTTTTGTTTTAATTTTATATAACATTTTGGTATAGCTTAGAAAATAACAACATAGATTTTTTAAATAAGTTCTGATTTGTTTAGACTCAGTTTCTCAAGTAGTTAAAACCCTGCAATTTTGCCAAAAATAATTATCTTAATAAAACATAAAATCTTTGTTGTTTGAGTTAGTTCTTGTAAATGTTACCAAGAGCAAGTCAATATTTTAAGAGAACCTCATTGTTTTAGAGGACTAAATTATAGCTTTATATCAGTAGGCTGAATTTTGATGTTTTTTTTTTTTTTACTTTATTGACTTTTTAATAAAATGGTTGCACACATAGACCCCTTCCCTCACTGAATTCTGCTGAGTGTCTTTGGTGGGTTTATTGGTATTAATTGTGGACACCAAGAGGCCCCAGTCAGTCTCTGCAGGGATGAAGGAAACATAGTATCTCAGGCTATTCCCACCTACCCTGAGGGTCTTATAATCTTTCTGTCTAACCTTCCATGATGCTTCCTGAGCCTTAGTGGGCAAGACAGAGATTTCTCTGTAGACCACGGATCTCTGTTTTTATGAGGCTTGAGTAACCACAGTGTTTGCCACCATTTCCCTGGAGCTGGTTTTCAGGCCAGCTGTGAGAGCAGTTTTTATGTCACTGCTTCCCCTGTAATGACTTCTGGACCTGGGTAGATGAGGTGGAGGCGACCCATTTCCTGGTAGACAGTTGGCTCTCTCTTCTTGATGTATTGTTTCATCCTTGTTCTCCTCCATCTGTAAAATAGAAAAGATTCTCCAAACAAAAGTGAGAATAGTTTGAATAAAAGGGGATAAGGCTAGTCATTAGAAAGACATATTGTTGCGTCTTCTTAGAGAGCAGTGAAAGTTCTCTCTGGAGCCTATTGGTTTCCTTGCACAATATTAGCACAGTCAGTATAGGTAACCAACTGCTCACAAATTGGCATGAGACCCACTCATATCTGAACTCATATCTGGCTCTGGAAACCAAGTTAGCTTCCTCTCATGTTTTAAAAGAATTTTTAAATTGTCTAGTAGTATCCATTCTATGATAAGACCACTTTGTACTGAATTTTATTCCCTCGTACATTTTGAATAAATTAGAAATGTTTAAATTATAAAGCATACTTGCTCACAGGAACAAATCAACTAAATAGGTTTCTAATTTACATCTTTTATAGATGTTAGAAGTGAGTGTCCTATGGATTGGGTGGATCCATTGGTAACAGGCTAGGGATGTGAATATGTGCCACTGGGTATGGTCAGTGGGAGTATCAGGGCCCTATTCTTGGAATACCTTAAATTGAGGAGGATCTTCCAAGGTTCTGGAAGATTCATTGGGAGTAGATCATATCAAAGCTGAGAGTGGAGTCAACTTTACATTAGCCATAAAGATCTTGATGATGTGTAAGGAAGAAATGCAACTGTGCATAGTGGATCACAGACATTTTTACCCTTTGTAGAATATTTTCAACTGACTAATGGTGTTATATTTAAGACTACTACTAGATGACTATGTCTCCTCATTATAGTTTTTCAGCATACATTCCAATTGGAGTATCTGCTGGTATAGAAGCTTGTTTATCATCACGAAGAGAATAGGAGTAAGGTCCCTGGTTCCCTAAGAAATCTGTCTATCCTCTGGGAATGCCTTCAGTTCCCATTATAATTTAGGCATTCCCATTCCAAACAGCAATTCTTTCCCTGCTGAAAGTTAAACACTCCCTTCTTTAAAAAAAGTATTTATTTATTTATCTGACAGAGAAAGAGGAAGAGAGAGAGAGAAAGACAGAGAGAGAGAGAGAGAGAGAGAGAGAGAGAGAAAGTAGGCATGCCAGGACCTCCAGCAACTGCAAACGAACTCCAGATGCATGCGCCTCCTTGTGCATCTGGCTAACGTGGGTCCTGGGGAACCGAGCCTCCAACTGGGGTCCTTAGGCTTCACAGGCAAGCGCTTAACTGCTAAGCCATCTCTCCAGCCCAATACCCCCTTCTTAAACAGTAATACCCAAGGTAACATATCTGGCCTCAAATTATATTTGGACAATTTGTCCTGTCTTTGTTTCTGCACTGTGTCTCCTCATTGCCTCTCTATATCTTTATGGTGAGGAAGCCACATTATAGACTTTAATTCTTCATCCATGACTAAGAAGGCAAATGACCCTCAACTTAGCTGGATTTAAAATTGCCATGGACAATGCCTTTTAGTGTGTTTATGAAGTTGTTTTCAGAAAAGTTTAATGGAAGATGGAAGATCCACTCTGAATGTGGGTGACACCATTCCATTGGCTGGGATTCTGCACTGAATAAAAGGATAAATTGATCTGAATGCCTTATCACAGAGACAACGTGACTAACCACGTTATGCCTCTGCCACCATGCCTTCCCTGCTATGACAGATAGGCCCTCATACTGTGAACCAAAACAAACTCTTCCTTTCTTAATTTGCTTCTTGCCAGTTATTTGGTGAAAGCAATAAGAAAGTAACTAATAACATATCTCTCAGTCCTGTATGATTCTTGTAAATTCTGTGTAGAATTACGGGAGGTGATTAGAGAATAAAGTTAAAGTCTGGGATCCTAAAACACCAGCTGGTGGATGATGTGTATTATTTAATTTTCTTATTAGCTGTGACTAAATAACTGACAAGAAGGACCTTTAGAGAGGAAGAGTTTATTTTTTGCTTACACTTTTAGCATATAACCAATCATGGCACGGAATGTATGACTACATTGGATTCATAGTCAGGAAACAGATGAATGCTCACTCTCTCTTTCTTTTTATTTTCAGAAACACTACCTATGGAATGGTGCCATCTATATATAGGAAGGGTCTTCCCACCTCAATTAATTCAGTTTAGAAATTCCCTCACAAACATGGCCAGAGATTTGTCACCTAGGTGATTCTAGTTACTGTCAAGTTAACAATATTGAACATCACAGATGACAAATCAAGTTGTAAAGGAGGGAGAATAAAGTAAAACCTTAAGATGAATTGTACAGGGCAACAGACTTGATATACTTTCCTCTGTATTGGCAAGGGAGTTGCTTCCCCTTACTTAAAATGATGGTAATTTGGTCAGAACTATATTCCTCTAGAACCATCTTTTGATTGAAAGGCCACTCAGAAGTTAAGTATAAGTTGAAGGTGGGAGACCTTATGGTTTCTAAAACTTTTGTGGTAATCTTTCTGAGAAATGATGAAAGACTTGTTCTTGTAGGGAAAGAATGGGAGCCCTTCTGCATAGTGAGCTATTGACAAAGATATTTCACAAACAGAAAATGGTATCAACCTTAATCTCAGAGGGGAAAGAAAAGCATTGAAACCCTGGTTCACATATTTGTGGTAGAAGCATTTGAAAAGAGGCACAAATGAAGAATTAGCCACTTGTGAAAATTATGTGTCTGTCATATGTCAGTATTTTATAGTACACCATCAAATTTACAAATACAACATTTTATAATTTCTAGAAGCATACATTTTATCATAATACATTTTTAGACTTTGAAAACTATATTTCATTTTAAATGCATGTTTAAATAAGTGTCATGATCAGATGTACGTCTAGACAAAACAAGATGACTATATGTATGTATTGATATCTTTAGAAGTCTATGCACACCTAAGCAACTTTATTTTGTTTTTTTTTTTTTAATTTTTTAATTAGTTTTCTATTCAGCAAATACAGGCAGTTTGGTACCATTATTAAACTCATCCGTGACCTACCCCTCCCCATTGGCCCCTCCTTGTTGAGGTATATGGGTCATGCATTGTGGAGTTAGCCCACAGTTATTGGTACGATAAATGTCTCTGCATATCTTGACCCAACATGTGGCTCTGACATTCTTTCCACCCCCTCTTCTGCAAAATTTCCCATGTTGGGTTCATTTTTGGTCTGCTTCAGTGATGAGGTGTTGGGAGCCTCTGAGGCTCTGGCTCTCTGATTTGGTAGGAGTTGATTTTTCTCTGTGTTTGTCTCCTTCCCCCTTGTGCTGGTATCCGGTTCATCAGGAAAGCAGCACCCTTGTTTGTTTCACCAATTTTCCTTAGTTTCAGCTGGGGCCCTTTTGAGGTATGATGGGGTGGCTCTCTCCTTAGGATCTGCATCTATCTGAAAAAGAGAAGCAGATTCTCCAATGGGGAGTAATAAAAAGTGCAGAATAAAATTTAGCCCTATGATGTAAAGTCTGTGCTTGTTTTTTTGTTGTGAAAATACTCAATTCTGAGTTGAACTTCAGATAAACACACATGGGTTTTATGTTTAGTTGAAATAAGGTGATTTCTACCCCTGCTCTCAAATTTATGAAGCAATAAAAATCTTGCTTAAACGTGAAGGAAGTTGGAATGTATGGCCCAGTATTTCTTTTGAATGGCAGCATTCCCTCCTTTTGCAGAAATAACCAGTCTAGGGAAATATTTCTAAATCTAATCTTGGATTATAGGTAGTGTTGCAGCTTACAAATTCTTCTTTATTCAAAGTCAAGTTCTCAGCTAATATTCAGAGCCACAGTCGTCCTTCACAGCTGAAGTGCAAGTACCATTTTATTCTGAAGTTCTAGGTGGGATCCACTAAGATTGAAATCTTCTGACTTTCTTTTCACTATTTGAACCAAGTAGCAGGAGAAACACTTCAACTTTTCTGTTCACATTATAGTACAAGTTTTCATGTGTCTTAACAGATTCGAATATGAAAGCAAGATGTCAAAATTATACAAATTTATGTTGAGTCTGGCATAACAGTTCTTGCTGCAGTCAGGTTTGCATTGCTGGCAGAAATCACCCGACCAGGAGCAGCTTGTGGGCAAAAAGTTTTATTTTGGCTTACAGACTGAAGGGAAAGCTCCATGAAGATAGGAGAAAACAATGGTATGAGCAGAGGGTGGACATCACCTCCTTGACAACATAAGGTGGACAACAGAAGCAGGAGAGTGTGACAAACACTGGCAAGGGAACACTGGCTATAACACCCATAAGCCCACTCCCAACAATACACTGCCTACAGGAGGCGTTAATTCCCAAATTTCCATCAGGTTGGAACCTAGCATTCACATCACCTAAGTTTATGGGGGACACCTGAAACAAAACACTACAGTCCTGTAATCTCAGCTATTTTGGAGGTTAAGGTAGGAGTGTCAAAAGTTCAAAACCAACCTGGGCTATTTGGTAATTTTTGACTAGGTTGAGCAGCTGTGAGAAACTCATTCTACAAAAATATTTCTAAAGTATATAAATTTAGGATGGAGAGATTGCTTAGTGGTTAAGGTGCTTACCTGTGAAGCCAAAGGACCTGGGTTTGATTGCCCAGTACCCACATAAGCGAGATACACAAAGTGGTGCATGCATCTGGAGTTAATTGGCTGCAGCTGGAGGAATACCCATTCTTTCTTTCTCTTTTCTCTCCATCTCTTTCTGCTTGCAAATAAATAAATAAATAAATATTTTTAAGAGTGAATAAGCTTTTTTCTTTGGTTTACAGTTTTAGAAAATGTGTCTATTGTCTGTTGGTGCCATGATTTTGAGCCTGTGCCACCATGTTGGATCCATATGGCGGAGAACCCTGTCCACCTCCTGTCTGCCAGGAAACAAAATAAATAGAGACAAACAGGAAGTACTTGGGGTCCCACAATCTCTTCTGAAGACATGCTCCAAATAACCTAATTTCCTCCAACCATGCCCCAGTTCCTACAGGTTCTGCCCCCCTACCATCATTACTGTGGGCCACAGATGAAGCATTTGAGGGATACTTAGAATCCTAACTATAGGACTTACAATGGTAAACAAATATTATATCTAAAGATTTACTTACACATATCACATTAACTTGAAAATCATTCTGATTGAAAAGCATCTCAAAACATTCTGTTTTCAAGAGTGTTGGGAATATTTATAGAAGTACAGTACTCATTTATCTGTAAACCACAGAACTCTTTTAATGAACTTTATGATTTAATTTGGGAGTACCATATAGTTGCAGGTAAATCTCACATATAAACACACACATGCATAAGCATACAGATGCAAGCAGAAGCTTTATATATTTCATTCTAAAACAATAGCTGGGTAAACTGGCACATGCCTATAATACCAGCACTCAGGAAAGGAATGCAGGTCTATGAGGTTGAGGTCAGTCTGGACTACATAGAAAGATGCTCTCTCTCCCTAACTTTGTGTCTCTCTTTGTCTGTCATCTATCTATCTGCCTGTCTGTCTGTCTGTCTATCTATCTATCTATCTATCTATCTATCTATCTATCTATCTATCATCTATCTATCTATCTATCTATCTATCTATCTATCTATCTATCTATGTATCTATCTACCTTCCTACCTACCTATCTACCAATCCATCCATCTCTCTATCATCTATCTGCCTATACACAAATATATATATATTTAATTGTAGGCATGAATCAGTTAAAAAAGTAATACAGTACTTGTTGATTTACCTCTACTTTTAATTTTTATACAGCTTGTATATTTCAGCCTTCTGTGAAGACATGCTTGTAGTATGTGCATGTATGTATACCTGTCCATATGTGTGAGAGTACACATGTATGTTCAGGTATGTGTGCATATTTGTATGCATGTTTACATGGAGATAAGAGGTCAATGCAGGATGCTTTCTTTTAGGATGCTTTTTTAAGTCTCTCTCCATATTTTGTTAACTTTCTTTTTTTTTTTTTTTGAAGTAGGATTTCACTTTAGCCCAGGGTGACCTGGAACTCACCTGCATCTATTGAAATGATCATGTGGTTTTTATGTTTAACCTTGTTTATGTGGTGTATTACATTGACAGATTTCCGTATGTTGAACCACCCTTGTGTTCCTGGGATGAATCCCACTTATTCAAGGTAGACGATGCTTTTGATGTGTTGTTGGATTCGGTTTGTGAGGATTTTGTTCAGGATCTTTGCATCTAAGTTCATTAGGGAAGTAGGCCGGTAGTTTTCTTTTCTTGTGGCATCTCTGCCTGGTTTTGGAATTAGGGTGATACTAGCTTCATAAAAGTAGTTGGGTAGCTTTCCCTGTTCTTCAATTGTGTGGCACAGTTTTAGGAAGATTGGTTTGAGTTCTTCCATGAAGGTTTGATAGAATTCAGCTGAGAAGACATCTGGTCCTGGACTCTTCTTTTGGGGGAGGTTTTTTATGACTTTTTCAATCTCCATGAGTGTGATGGGTTCATTGAGGTGATTAATGTGCTCTGAGTTTAGCTTTGATAGATGGTATGCATCCAGGAATTTATCCATCTCCTCCACATTATCCAGTTTTGTGGAGTAGAGGTTTTTGAAATAAGTCCTGATGATTCTCCCAATTTCACTTATGTCTGTTGTGATCTGTCCTTTTTCATTTTGAATTTTGTTAATTTGAAGCCTCTCCTTTTTTTGTTTGATCAAATTGGCCAGGGGTTTGTCAATCTTGTTTATTTTATCAAAAAACCAGCTCTTTGTTTTGTCAATTGTCTTAATTGTTTCCTTGGTTTCCAATTCATTAATTTCTGCTCTGATTTAATTATTTCCTTCCTTCCGGAGCTCTTTGTGTTGGATTTTTCTTCTTGTTCCAGTGCCTTTAGGTGGATGGTTAGGTTATTGATTTGGGAACTTTCTGTCTTTTTTATGAAGGCATTGAGTGCTATGAATTTCCCCCTGAGGACCGCCTTCATGTGTCCCATAAGTTTTGGTGTGATGTGTTCTCATTGTCATTCAATTCCAGGAATTTTGCAATTTCATTTTTTATTTCATCCACCATCCATTTATTGTTTAAGAGTGTGCTGTTCAGTTTCCAGGAGCCGTTGGAGTTTTTGGTGGGTCTTTTGTTGTTGATTTCTAGCAACATAGCATTGTGATCTTATATTATGCAGGTAATTACATCAATTTTCCTAAATATGTGGAGGCAGTCTTTGTGACCCAGTATATGGTCTATTTTAGAGAATGTTCCATGGGCTGCTGAGAAGAATGTGTAGTCTGTGGATCTGGGGTGAAAAGTTCTGTAGATGTCCATTAGGTCTAAGTGATCTATGGTTTTGATGAGCTCTCTTACTTCCCTGTTGAGTTTCTGTTTGGATGATCAGTCTATTACTGATAATGGTGTATTGAAGTCCCCAGCTATGATGGTGTTGGTGGTTATTTCTGTTTTATTGTCAAGTAGGTTTTTCTTTAATGAACTGTGGTGCCCCTGTATTTTGTGCATACAGATTTATGATTGTAATATCCTCTTGATGGTTTGTTCCCTTGATAAGAAGGATGTGGCCTTCTTTGTCTTTTTTGATTATTTTTGGTTTGAAGTCTATTTTATCCAGTATTAATATAACTACACCTGCTTGTTTCTTATTCCCAATAGCTTGGAATATTTTTTTCCAGCCCTTTCACCCTGAGGAGGTATCTGTCTTTATTGGTGAGGTGGGTTTCTTGAAGGCAACAGATTGAGGGGTCTAATTTTTTGGTCCATCCTGTTAGCTTGTGTCTCTTGATGGGTGAATTAAGGCCATTAATATTTAGGGTAATGACTGTGAGATTTGATTTGATGCCTGCCATATTGTGATGGTAAATGTGTGTTGGTGTTTTCAAGGGCTTTGATGTTTTTGTGCCTACTCTGAGTTTGGTTATTGTGATATGCTTCTTGTAGGCCTTTGAGTTTGGTTATTTGTTTCTTCTCTGTGGAGGATTTCCTGAAATACTCTCTGTAGGTTTGGTTTTGTGTTCATATAATTGTAAAGCTGAATTTTGTCATGAAAAGTTTTTATTTCACCATCTATTATGAGGGATACTTTTGCTGGGTAGAGTAGTTTGGGTTGGAAGCCATAGGTTCTTAGATTTTGGAGTGTTTCATTCCAGGCCCTTCTAGCTTTCAGTGTTTCCATTGAGATGTCTGAAGTAATTCTGATGGGGTTACCTTTGAAAGTGGTGTGCTGTTTTTCCCTAGCTGCTTTTAGGATTTTCTCTTTGGTGTCAATGTTTAGAATCTTAATGATAATATGTCTTGGGGAGTTTCTCCTCTGGTCCAGTCTGTTTGGAGTTCTGTTGGCTTCTTGTATCTTTTTTTTTTTTTTCGAGGTAGGGTCTCACTTTAGCTCAGGCTGACCTAGAATTCTCTATGTAGTCTCAGGGTGGCCTCGAACTCACGGTGATCCTCCTACTGCTGCCTCCCTAGTGCTGGGATTAAAGGTGTGCACCACCATGCCTGGCATACAACAGTATGTTTTTGTTGTTGTTTTTTATTTTGTTGTTTGTTTTTTGATGTAGGCAGGGTCTCACTCTAACCCAGGCTGACCTGGAATTCACTAGGTAATCTCAGGGTGGCCTCAAACTCAAGGTGATCCACCTACCTCTGCCTCCCAAGTGCTGGGATTAAAGGTGTGTGATACCACACCTAGCTGGCTTCTTGTATCTTGATGGGCCTTTCTTTTAAGAGGCTGGGGAAGTTTCCTTCAATTATTTTGTTAAATAAGTTCTCCATGCCTTTCATCTGAAATTCTTCTCCTTCTGGTATTCCAATGATTCTGATATTAGGACGTTTAAATATATTCCACAATTCCCTCATGTTCTGTTCACAGGAACTTTTGAACTTACTGAAGTCTTTGAACTCTCGAACTGTTTCTTCCATCTTGTCTTCCAGATCAGCGTTTTCCATGCTACACTTTGCTGACTGTATTCTTGAGATCCTCTAGAGAGTTTTGGAGTTGTTCAATTAAGTTTGCATTTTCTACTATTTCTCTATGTATCATTTCCATTGCTCTGTCAATCTCCCTTTTTACATCATTTTCTGATTTTCTTGATGATTCTTGGAATTCATCCTTGCATTTCTTTATGTCTTCATTTAGTATGGCAAGCTGATTTTTAAGGTCCTCTTTTTTATCACTCTCCCTCAATTCTATTAACTCTCTTTGGACTCATTCCAATCTCTTATCAATTTATTCTAGCTTAGTGATGGTAGCATCTACACGATTATTGGTCCTTTGTTGCTTTCTTTCAAGTTCTAGCAGTAGGTTGATCCTAATGACTCTTCTATGCTTTGGTTAGATGTATTTTTCATTGTAGGACTGGGTGATCTAACTGGATTTTCTTGCATTTGATTTTTCATGCTATTTCTTTTGCACTGTGGTCTGCCCATGACAGTGCATGGGCACGTAAGCAGGTGGATTAGCCTGGGCTCTAGCACAATGGGAATCTGAGGTAACCTGGGGCAGTTGCCAAGTAGCCTGGGCTTTGGCTTCCACTAGCCAAAGCCGCCTATCTACTGTCTGACAGGGGTGCCAATGTTGCCTGAATTCTCAAGTGGTAATGTGCAAAGCTGCCTGCGTTTGAGCTTGGAGGAGGACTGAGGTACCAAGCCCTGAAGCAGCCCAAACTCTGGCTGGGAATACTGGGACTCGGAAACAGTCCACACTCCCCCACCACAGGAGAATGGGGGATGGCTGGGGATTGCACTGCGATGGGGCACAGGATGGGGCACGGGATGGGATGCGGGACAGGGTGCTGTGATAGGGCATGGGATGGGCGCGGGATGGGGCACTACAATGGAGTGTGGGGTGGGGTGTGGCAGCCAGGCACCCAGCTATTTGGTGTTCTACCCTCTTGCGAGGGGATCCGCAATCCCTGTTCCCCCCCCTCTGAGCCCTCCCTTGACAAGAAGACCCAGAAAAACCTTAATGTCTTGCCTATCTTTCCCAGGATTTGCAGCACTGCTAGGCGGTTGCCATCTTGGCTGGAAGTCCCATCTTGTTCTTTTTCTAAGGCCTTAATTTGAAGCATTAAATTCTTTAGTTGTGACCTGTATATTTTCTTTTCTTTTTTTTTTTTTTTTTGAGGTAGGGTCTCACTCTGGCTCAGGCTGACCTGGAATTCACTATGTAGTCTCAGGATGGCCTTGAACTCTTGGCGATCCTCCTACCTCTGCCTCCCGAGTGCTGGGATTAAAGGCGTGCACCACCACGCCCGGCTTATATTTTCTTAATATAGGCACTTAAAGCTATAAATTTTCCTCTTAGGACTGCTTTCATTGTAACCCAAATGTTTTGGTAAGTTATGTTATCATTTGATTCTATGAATTTTAAAAATTTATTTATTTGAGAGTATCAGACAGACAGAGAAAGAGGGAGAGAGAGAGACAGAGAATGGGTGCATAAGGGCCTCCAGCCACTGCAAACGAACTCCAAGTGCCACCTTGTGCATCTGGCTTATGTGGGTCCTGGGGAATTGAGCCTTGAACCTGGGTCCTTAGGCTTGACAGGCAAGTGTTTAACTGCTAAGCCATCCCTCAAAGCCCATGATTCTATGATATTTTATATCCTTTTTTATTTCTTCAATGACCCATTCATCATTCAGTAGTGCCCTGTTTAGTTTACATGATTTTTGTATGCACTGTAGTTTTTCTTGTTACTGATTTGTAGCTTAATCCCATGTGGTCAGTTAAAATACAAGGAATTATTTCAACTTTCTGTATTTAAGATTTGCTTTGTGTCCTAATATATGTTCTATTTTAGAGAATGTTACATGTGCTGTTGAGAAGAATGTATATTATCCACATTTGGATAGAATGTTCTGTAAATAACTGTGAGGTCAATTTGTTCTATGAGCTCATTCAATCCAGATGTCTCTCTGTCTAATTTTTGCTGGGATGACTTGTCAGTTGATGTGAGTGGGGAATTGAAGTCACCCGCTGCAAGTGTACCTGGTGTTATCTGTGACCTTAAGTCTAATAGTGTTTGTCTGATGAAATTAGGAACACCCATGTTAGGTGCAAATATGTTTATAGTTATAATGTCCTTGTGTTGAATTGTTCCTTTAATCAATATAAAATGACTTTCTTTATATTTCCTCACTAATGTTAGATTGAAATCCATCCTGTCAGGTATTAGGATAGCAGCACCTGATTCTTTCCTAGGCTCATTTGCTTGAAATACCATTTTCCATCCTTTTACCCTAATATAGTATCTGTCTTTTATGGAAAGTTGAGTTTCTTGGAGGCATCAAACTAAAGGATCCTGCCTTTTAATCCAGTCTGCAAGCCTGTGTCTTTTGGTTGGGGCATTGAGACCATTGATATTAAGAATTATTATTGAATGGTATGCATTTGTTTTTGCCATTCCTCTTGTTTCATAGTGAATCTTGTTTTCCCTTTACTCTCTTTTTTTTTTATTGTTATTTGAGTACCGTTTATTTTTCCTGTTTCCTCAGTGTGCTCCTCTTTCTCTTCAGTGTGAAGGATCCCTTCAAATATTTTCTGTATACCTGGCTTAGTGGTTGTATATTACTTTAGCCTGTTTTTGTTGTGGAATGTCATTATTGTTCCTTCAGTTTGGATAGATAGCTTTGCAGAATAAAGTAATCTTGGTTGACAGTTGTTATCTTTCATAACTTGTATCACATTATTCCAAGACCTTCTGGCTTTTAAAGTTTGTGTTGAGTAATATGCTGTTATACTGATGGGATTGCCTTTAAAAGTGACTTACTTTTTCTCTCTAACTGCTTTCAATACATTTTCTTTGGTTTGTGTGTTCATTAGTTTTATTATAATATGGCGAGGAGAGATTCTTGCCATATGTTTGCCTGTTTGTTGTGCTTAAAACTTCCTGTATCTGCATTCACATCTCTTTCCCAATTCGGGGGAAATTATCTTCTATAATTTTGTTGAAAACAACTACTATGCCTTTGGACTGAAATTTTTCTCCTAATATATATTGAATTCGTATGTTTTCATATCTTTTTTCCTATCTTTTCATACTGTCTAGAATGTTTTCATGTTTTCCTATCTTTTCGTACTGTCCAGAATATCTTGAAATTCCCATCCATACCTTGCTGTTAGTTTGTCTTTTTCTTTTTTGCACTGTATTAGATATGCTATCTGGTCTTCTAGTTTAGATATTCTGTTGTTCTCTCCTTTTCCCCTTCTATTGGTGAGACTTTCTTCAGAGAATTTTTTAGTTGTTGTTGTTGTTTTCGAGGTAGGGTGTCTCATTCTAGCTCAGGCTGACCTGGAATTCACTACATAGTCTCACATTGGCCTCAAACTCACAGTGCTCCTCCTAACCCTTCCTTCTATGTCCTGGGATTAAACGCATGCTCCACCATACTTGGCTACACAGTTTTTACTGTGTTTTTAATTTCTACTATTTCTGATTGGTTTTGCTTCATTGTTTCTATTTCCTTGTATCGACCTACTTATTTCATTATGTTGGTTTCCTGTGTTCTCCTTTAGGAGTATGTTTTCTTCTTTGATTCTTTTGATTTTTTTGAACAAAGTTATAATCATTATTTTGAAATTGTTCTCAGGCATTTCTTTTTTTATTAGTTTTGTATTCAGCAAATACAGGCAGTTTGGTACCATTATTAGGCTCATCCATGACCTACCCCCTCCCCATTGGCCCCTCCTTGTTGAGGTATATGGGTCGTGCATTGTGGAGTTAGCCCACAGTTATAGGTATGATACATGTCTCTGCATATCATGACCCAACATGTGGCTCTGACATTCTTTCTGCCCCTTCGTCCACGAAATTTCCCTGAGCCATGTTGGGTTCATTTTTGGTCTGCTTCAGTGATGAGGTGTTGGGAGCCTTTGAGGCTCTGGCTCTCTGATTTGGTAGGAGTTGATTTTTCTCTGTGTTGGTCTCCTTCCCCCTTATGCTGGTAGACGGTTCATCAGGAAAACAGCACCTTTGCTTGTTTTGCCAATTTTCCTTAGTTTCAGTTGGGCCCCTTTTGAGGTATGATAGGGCTGCTCTCTCCTTAGGATCTGCATCTATCTGAAAAAGAGAAGCAGATTCTCCAAAGGAGAGTAAGTTAGCACCCGGAAAATTGAGATAACACTTACTTTTTTGATAGAGAGTTTAATAGGTGTAGGCCTTCTTGTACCCCATGATTGATGGTAGCTTGATATTGGAGAGTGGGCTTATGTTTGGATATGGTTCTGACTTATTTCCCAGCTCCAGCTATGGGTCCCGTACCACTGAGGGGATCAGTTAGACAAATCAAGAGCAGTTGGTTCCCCACCATGGCTGTGTGCCTCTATTGCACTTGTGTGGGCATCACAACAGGTTATTTGATGCTAAGTAGGTTAGACCATGAGTTGCTTGGACAGATATTGGTCATATTCCCCCAGTCGCCCATGTAGCACCCTCTGGCACTAGACATGCTGGCTGTCTGGGGACTGACTCTCTTCTAGCTTCCAGCCATGCCATTCCATTTTATGTCAACTGCATACATTTTTGAGTCATTTTCAGTCACACAATATCAAGCTTTTATATCTTGCTGAAAATATTGCAGCAGGTGTCATCATGTGTCAGACATTGCCCATTTAATTAACCCATTACTTGGGTTAATTAAAACTACTTGTCTTTCTGGATCCTTGTTTGAAACACTAATGCATCATATGGTAATATTTATTTATACTTGATTTTGTTAAAAGAAATTAGAAATAATATATGCTTCTGGGTAGAAAGTGGAGAATATGGGAAGGACAAGTGTTAATAATAAAGAAAGTCAAAAGTTATCTATAGTTTGTATTTCTAATTTCCTTAAATCTAATGGATGCCAATTTGTTTCTATTAGGAGTTTTATGCCCATTGTCTGTCATTATCATTTTCTAAAACTGAACTGTTCCTATATGTAACTTCTGTTTCCAATATGCCACTGATTACCTTGTAGAAATTCTTAGTACCTTTCCATGGTCATTTGGAGATATATTCATATTTATAATCATGACACTATTAAGAATGATATATAAAGCTAACTTTAAATGCAATTGGCCAGTTTTGATGAACAATGTTGCATTCTCTTCTTTAATTCCCACAATTTTATGACGTTCTTTTACCAATCCCATTTAACACATGAGAAATTTGAAGCTTAAGTAGATAAGTCCTACATTACATGTCACATGGCCCATAAATCATGTAGCTAGCTTCATTTGACAGATGAGTGAATGCTTTCACTTGAAGTGTTGTGTTGATCCTAGGACTATGCACATGCTATGCAAGTGTCTGTCATTATACTACAATCCATGGCAGGGTGTTAACTATGTAGCTCAGTGTAAACTTGAAGTAGCTGTGTAGCCCAGTTTGGCATTGAATATTAATTCTCTTGTTTTGGCCTTAAAATCCTGGACATACAGGTATGCATCACCACACTTGTTGTTTGTTTTGAGGTAGAATCTCATTGTATTCCAAGCTGACCTGGAACTCACTCTTGTATCCCATGCTCTCTGTGATCCTCCTATCTCAGCCTCCATAGTGGTGGGATTAAAGGGGTGCACCATTACGCCAAGTCAAATCTACTCTTAATCCCATCACAATGCTTAAGAGAAATTCCAAAATGCCACAGAAATGTATTTCTGGGACCAGTTTGCAAACCACACAAAGGATAGAAGTAATAATCATGACTTCATGTGAATTTTTTGCTCATTTGACACTATTATATGTATTATCTACATATAACTTGTGTCCAGATTTTTTCCTAACAAGTTACATTTGTAGATAGGCAGGAATTTAGGAAGACTGGGGGAATTTAGGGAGTTCCTTCTGCATGAGTAAGAAAAATCTGAAAAGGTTACCATGGGAAGAATAACAATGTCATTTTTTTATTTACTTGAATGAGCTACCTCCCTACCTCAATTTGAAAGAATATGCTCAACTGTTTTCAGTAACATTTTTACTTATTATTGCTGCTTTCATATATAGGTATTATGTATTTTGATCATGTCCATCTCACATTACCATCTTATCCCCTTCCTACTCTTGCTGAATCCCTTCTCCTTCACAAGTAGCCACCTCCCATATTCAAATTTTTGGAATAAATGTTAGGACAGTGAACTTGAGAAGGAACAGCAGAATTTGTTTCTAACCTTTTTGAACTTTTGATGTTTGCAGTAATTACTTTCTTTCAGCAAAGCCACTCTTGAAATATATTCTGGGCCATTGGTAAGACAGGCATTGCTTTACATTTTCGATTCAGGATATACCAGTACATTTATAATGCTTTGTCAGGGTATAAGTCTCAGGTCCCTTGACTATTTGTATGGTTTCATCTAATGCTCAAGTAGGTGGCATCTGAAAAACCCTTCTAAGATTCACACACAAAAGTAAGTACACTGGCTAATAATCAAAATTCTTGGGATTGAGACATGGCTCAGCAGTTAAGATACTTCCTTGAAGAGCCTAATGACCCAAGTTCAATTCCCCAGTACCCATATAAAGCTAGATGCACAAAGTGGCCCATGAATCTGGAGTCTATTTGCAGCGGCTGGATGTTCTGTAACACCCATTTTCTCTGCCTGTCTCTCTTATCTCTCATTTTTGCATGCAAATAAATACATTAATGAAAATATTTTAAAAAAACCTTGTTCAAACCCTGACCCTTTTCTTCTTTATTAGAGCATGAATATTTCTTTGCTTCACTTTCTCTATGTAGAAGAGAATAAAGGCCCTTACACCTCTAAAATCTTTTTAAAGGTTTCTTTTTTCTCCTTTCTTTCATTTGTTCATTCATTCATTTTTTTCTTTCCTTCTTCCAGAGAGAGTAAAAGAGAGAATGGGAGAGCTAGGGCCTCTGGATATAAACAAATTCCAGATGCATGTGCCACTTTATGTATCTAGCTTTAAATGGATACTGGGGAATTGAAACTGAGTCATCAGGCTTTTCAAGCAAATACCTTTTGTCACGGAGCCATCTTTCCAGCCCCTACCTTTAAAATCTTGAATTTGATTTTATTTCCTTTTCTTTATTTTTTAGGATCTTTGTTTATAGTAGATGTCCTTCATCAGTACTGAAGAATGACATGGATCAATTGTTTTCAAATAGTTTGGCCTTGGGTGTCTTCAAAATTATTAAGGACCCCAAAGAATTTGTTTTATTTATATCAGTTCAATCTCTCAACATTTACTATATTAGAATTAATAGTGAGCTAGGCATGGTAGTTCATGCCTGCAATCTCAATACTCAGGAAACAGAGGCAGAAGGTTTGCTACAATTTCAAATCAGCCTCATCTACATAGCATGTTCCAAGCCACACATGGCTTCAAAGCAATATACTTTCTCAAAGAATAATAATTGCAAAAAAAACAAAGACAACAAGAATAACAAAAACCCTGAGATGCTCTTAAGCCTGAGAATATAAAAAGAAAAGGCATTCTATCAGCCATCAGAAAAGAATAGTGGGTAGCTTCTAGACTATGATACTTATAATGAGAATAGAAAAGGCAAATAATGTCTTCATATTATGTAAGATTTTTTTTTGTTTCAGGGATTCCTGAAATAGTCTTAGAGAGTCATATAGATTCTCATATGATATTTTAAGAACTATTGCTGTGATGTGTTGTAGCTCAGTAATAGCATGGTTACCTAGTATGTAAGATTCCCTGTTTTATATTCTAAGCACTGGAAATAAGTAAGTAAACCTATTGCTGTATAATTTATGCATTTACTTAGTTTATGAATAAAATCAGGTAAACATTATGTCACTATAGTTTACTGTTACCTGTTTCATATCCATTTCTGGTTCTTTCCTCAAATTTTTAGTCAGGAGTTGCCAAAATATAGTATAGTGGTGATATTCACACTTATGTTTATAACTAAAGGAGTTCTTTTAAAGGCCATATAATAATAACTAAAGGATTTTTAAAGGACACATACAATGTAGTATAAAGCAGATAGTGTGTACTACAAAATTGAGGAAAGCAATCTAATTACAACAAATTACAAATAATGTGCAGTGTTATAGTGACCTTTGCATTCCTGAGACAAAACATCTGACTAAGCCAGGCACAGTGGTGCACACCTTTAATCCCAGCACTTTGGAAGTTGAGGTAGGAGGATCACTATGAATTTGAGGCCAACAAGAGACTATATAGTAAATTCAAGGTCAGCCTGGACCAGAGTGTGATCCTACTTTAAAAACAAAACAAAACAAAAAAATTGATTGAAAGCATCTGATGGGGGGAAATAGTTTCCTTTTGACTACAGTCTTGAGGGGAAGCTTCATGAGAGCAGAATAGGATGATAGAACACAGGCTAGGCTTCATTTCTTGCCACAGGAGCTGGAAGAAACCAGCAAGAAAGTGAGCCAAGCACTGTCAAGGAGGAAGCTGTGCTATATCACTCAAAAGTCCATTCCTGACAACACACTTCTTCCATAAAGGCCTCCATCTCCAAAATTGTCACCAGCTGGGGACCAAGCATTCAAAACAAATGAGTTTATGGAGGACAAATTATTCTAACCAACACATTCTCTTGTAGACCCTATGGACTCATGACCATCTCATGAGGTAAAATGCACTCAGTCCAACTTTTAAAATCCTCTTAGTTTCTTAAATCAATCTCAACACTGTTCAAAGGTCCAAAGTCTTATCTGAAATAGCCTATTATTAACTGTGAGTCTATAAAATCAAAGCACAAGTCACATACTTTCAACACATAATGGTACAAAGTAAACATTCCCACTGCAAAAGAAGGCATATCAAGGAAAGATTGAGCCAATACAAGATCAAAAACAAATAGTGCATCCATCAAGTCCTATAGATCCATGTCTGGCATCTAGGATTAGTGACAAAATATCTGAGCTCTAATTTTGCCCTTCCAGCTGAGCTTCTTACAGCCTGGGGGAACCTCCATCCAAAACCTCCAGCTCTCCCTGGAAGCTGTTCCATAGTCTTGGCAACTTCAAAATCCTGGCATCTCCCCTGCAACCTAAAATTCCATATTATAGCCCCTCATGACCTCTATTCAGGGACTTTGGTTCTGCTTCATATCACCTAGGGACCATATACAAAAATCTATATTGCAAATACAATGACTCTGTCCTATATTCATTATAATTCCATAGTACCAGATGGACTACCAAATTTGTTAGGTCAAGGGGGAATAAAGCCAACTTTGAGGAGCAGGAAATTCCTTCAATGTTCTTCCTTCAGGTGCTTTCCTTTTAAAAGAGAATCGGTACTTCTACTGTTCCAATATAAAAGAACTGGCCCAATCACAATGGTGGTAATATCTCAAACAATTGCATCTTAACCAGGCTGTAGTCTATAGCCTAAAACATTAATTTCTGTGCTGTATTCTTCTGCTACTTTCCCCAGACACACCAGTCCATTTGGTTTAAATTTAGTTTTGCCTAAGTTCTCAGGACACAGAAAGAACACAGCCAGCCTCTCACACAAACTGCCTCTACTCCAGTCCAGATAGTTCTTACCTTAAGCTAAGCCTCTATGGTTCACAATTATTTCTATACTTAGGTCTTCAAAACTCTGATCAGATGGCCCATCATGCTCTACTTACTGAGTGCTACAATGAGTTTCATGGATTAAAGTTTCAGATCCTTCTAAATTCCTCCTGCAATGTTCCAAAGGCCAAAACCACGCAGTCAGTTTTTCTAGCAACAACAACCTCACTCCTCTAGTACCAGTTTGATGTTGTTGCTACCTTTATGTTGCTGGTACAAAACATCCAATCAACCAGTATGCAGGAGGCAGAGGTAGGAGGATTGCTGTGAGTTCAAAGCCACCGTGAGACTCCATAGTGAATTCTAGGTCAGCATGGGCTACAGTGAGACCCTACCTTGAAAAATAAATTTAAAAAAAAGAAAAAGAAAAGAAAAAAAAATCAAAAGCATCTGTTGCTTTTGATGGTTAATAGAGTATATATTTTACTACTATGGTTGATTTGAAACTACCAATATGATATTACAAAATGCCAGGTCAAAAAGAGATACGCAGAGTAGACTCTCATGAGCTCATTTACACTGCTTGCAGGGGTAAACTCTCACAAAGTGGGGAGTTGTACTAATGAATATGGCAGAATTTTCTTAGTTTAAAAATATTTTATTTATTTATTTATTTGAGAGAGAGAGAGGGAGAGAGAGAGAGAGAGAGAGAGAGAGAGAGAGAGAGAGAGGGAGGGAGAGAATGGGCACAACAAGGCCTCCAGCCACTGCAAACGAACTCCAGATGCATGTGCCCCCTTGTGCATCTGGCTTACATGGGTCCTAGATAATCGAATTGGGGTCCTTTGGCTTTGCAGGCAAATGCCTTAACCACTAAGCAATCTCTTCAGCCCTTATGGCAGAATTTTCTAATTGAGATATGATCTAATCATATTTTATTGCATTTTAGATGAGAACCCTAGGGTCCTACGTAGAGGAAGTGTTTTGTTTAGTATTACACACTTAGGGATACCCAGAATATGGTTATGATAATTCTTATTCATTGGCAAAGATAGAAAGGAACAGAAACTGATTAATAAAGAATGACAAAGGATTTGATTGCCTAGGTTCAGTGGTAATGGTGAAACATGTTGACAGATATGGAAGTAACTCCATTAGGTCAGGAAATATGTTGTGATGTTCCTTATTAGCCTTTTACTACTATTCTTTCCTTTAACAAATTCTTATTTAATTGTCTATTATATGTAAAATTATATTCAGGGGCTGGAGAGATGGCTTAGTGGTTAAGTGCTTGCCTGTGAAGCCTAACGACCCCGGTTCGAGGCTCAGTTCCCCAGGTCCCACGTTAGCCAGATGCACAAGTGGCGCACGTATCTGCAGTTCGTTTGCAGAGGCTGGAAGCCCTGACATGCCCATTCTCTCTCTCCCTCTATCTGTCTTTCTCTCTGTGTCTGTCACTCTCAAATAAATAAATTAAAAATTAAAAAAAATTATATTCAGTCCTGCAGATTCAACACTGAGTAAAAAAGTTCCTGCCATCACTCAATTCACATACTAGTGAGAAGGAACATACTTAATAATTAATTTAATGTGTACCAAGTATTAGGGCAAGAAAAGAGTGATCTCTATTAAAAAAAATCATTTTTGGAACTTTGGAGGAAGGATTTCAGGGACAGCAAAGAGATTTGGAGCTCCAAAAGACTAATCTGCAGAGCCATGTTCAGGGCAGGAAAACAGTGTTGAAATTATAGAATAAACTAAGAAAAAAAGGTTCAGAAAGAAAAAAAATATTGTATATGATTATGATAAATATTTAATTTGATATTTGGGGTGAGATGGGTTTGAGCAGTGAAATGTGAAGAATCAATTAAAATTTTAACTCAGGAAGTCACATATTTAGTTGATTTTTTAAATGTCAGTGTAATTATGGAATAGAAATGAAACTAAGCTTGGGCTAAATCAGGACAATTACTCTGATGTCAATAGGATGTCAGAAATGTCTTGTGGGTGGTCATTACAACATTTCCATAATTTATGGCTTAGCCTGGTACCATGTAATAGAACTACCACCTATGTCAAGTTAATTTTATTTTTGTTTATTGATCTAACACCTAATCTTTATGCCATTCTAGTATTTATTTGGTCATAGAATATATATCTTAAAACACAATAGTAACTATAAAAATACAAGGGTCATCCTTTTACCCTGAAGGTGGTAACTCTTTTTAACATGCATGGAAACCCTATTCTCGTTCTTATTTTGTAGAAAGATAAAAGAAAAAAAAAGCATGGAGAAATTATTTGCCTTAGGTTACACAGATAACTTGTTAATAGATAAATTAGCATATAAAATCTAGTCTGTCTTCACTACACTTTCAGTATTACCCACTGTACCATAACCACTTTTTATAGTTTGTCATATATATAGGGCATTAGTTATAACAAGTCAGTTATATTCTATTGAAGTAAATTGTCTTCACCAATGTGATTTGCTAATTTGACTATATTTATTATGTAACTTTGTTATTTAATAGGAATTATTGGACAGTTTATTAAGATACTCAGAACTCTAATATCATAGACTCTTCTACTTCTTTCATTTATGTACCAACCATACTTATTATGCATAAGATGCTATTTTATTATATGTTTTGTATTTCTATTTCCTTTGTATGTTTTTTTCCCTGATGTGCTGTGGTTGGAAGCCAGGGCCTCATGCAACCTGGGCATGTGCTCTACCACTGAACTAGATTTTCAAAGGTGCTCTTATAAATGCTTCAAAAACACTAATTTATTATAACCAGTGGGATATATATCATAATTATCTGAACTTAATAGTTGAAGAAATTAAGGTTCAAAAGGTTTAACTAAAGATGTGGTCTAGCTTGCTGTGGTAGTACATTCGTATAAGCTTAGCACTTGGGAGGTAGAGGCAAGAGGATCACAGAGAGGCTAGCCTCAGCTATATAAGATTTAGTCTCAATAACAATGGCAACAATAATAAAGCCTAAGGTTAAACAACTAGTTAATTATTTGGAATGTACACCTAAATCCAGTTGGATAGAGAGACATGCTTTTCACTTTAGACTATTGTGGTAGTTTGAATTAGATATCCCCCATTATCACATGTATTTTGGATGCTTGGTTACAAGCTGTTGGCAACTTTGGGAATGAAGTCTTGGTGGATGAGGTGTGTTGTTGGGGGCAAGTTTATGGGTATTATAGCTAGCTCTTTCTTGCTAAAATCCAGCTCACCTGCCCTTGTTTTCACCTGATGTTGGCAAGGAGATGATGTTCAGCTTTTGCTGTACTATCTTTTTTGTGCCATAATGGAGCTTCCCCTTGATACTTTAAGCCAAAATAAACCTTTTTCTTCCATATGCTACTTCTGGTTGGAAGTTTGTCTCAGAAATGAGAAGGTGATTACAACAGAAAATTGGTATCAGTGGAATGGTGGCATTGCTGCTAGAAAAGTAGGTGGTTTTTGGCCCTTTGGAACTTATTTGTAGGAGTAATATGGAAGGATTTGAAACTGTGGTCTAAGGGATACCTTGTAGTACTGAAGGCAAAGTTTATGGACTATTCTGGTCACAGAGTTGAAAGACCTAAATGCAGAAAGAACTTAAGCTTAGATTATGAGGGGAATAAAGAGCTTTGTACAGACTGGGCTTGCTGCATTCTGCTTGTGTGATGATAACTTGAGCAGGGTTGAGTTGAGAAGAAATTGAATTGTCTGAACAGATGGATATGGCACAGAAAGAAATGAAAGTTGAACAGGAGACAATAGCCCACACACTTGGTCATTGGTTACAGATAATGGCTCAGAGTATTTTATATTTACTCTGATTATTTTAGATTTTGCATTGGTTTAATCATTTCTTGCAATGCCATCTCTTACAGTCTGAATATTTATGTCATTATGTGATTTTGGTTTTCAGTATTAAGAGTCTTGGCACTGTGGGGATTTTTGAATAATACTGAGATTTATAAAAAACAAAAACAAAAACATGGAAAGCTGGGTGTAGTGGTGCACACTTTTAATCCCAGCATTCTGGAGGCAGAGGTAGGAGAATTGCCATGAGTTTGAGGCCACCCTGAGGCTCCATAGTGAATTCCAAGTCAGCCTGGGCTAGAGTGAGACCCTACCTCGAAAAACCAATAAATAAATAAATAAATAAATTTAAAAAAAATAAAAAGGAGGCTATTAATATTGGATTGGTTGCATTGCATTTCACATCCTAGATGGCTATCAATGTATGGGGACCAGGGTGGAATGTGGTGGACTGAATTAGATGTTCCTCATAAGCATGTGTACTTTGAATGCTTGGTCCCCAGCTGGTGGCATTTTGGTAGATTTAGCCTTGCTAGAGGAGTTATGCACTGAGGGTGGACCTTGAGGTATATTATCCCTAGGTTGCCAGTGTTAACTGGTGTGGTTATTCCACCTGCTGTGGCAGAGATGATTTCCATTACCTGTTAGTGCCATGCTATCCGCTGCCATCATGGATCTTCCTTTTGAGACTATAAACCAAAATCAAAAATAACAACAACAACAAACAACAAACAACAACGAAAACCAAATTTCCTTTCATCAGCTACTTGTTTGGGTGTTTTATCCCAGCAATGTGAAGGTAATACAGCTGTTGCACTCTTCTTACCTAGAAAACATTAGTTTAGTTTCCAGCGATTATAATTTGTTAATGAAGAAATGAGTATTTTACTTTTCTCAACTAAATACTTACAATTCGCCTATCTTTCTTAACAGGAACATTTGCACCTATGTACACTAATATATATAAATTTTTCACATCAACTAAAAGTTATCTCTGTAGTCTATACATTTTTTCTTAATTTACTGAAGTACAATTGGTACAAAACAAGTGATTATAATTAATGTATAAAATTTGATTATATATGAAATCAAATTTGATATATATATATATATATATATATAGTTATATGTGTGAAAGTATATTAATGATATTACAATCCAAGTAATAAAAACATATATATAATTTCTAAAAGGTTCTTGTTTCCTTTCCTTATATTACATTTTATTTTGACATGTGTGTGCAGTATGTGTAGTGTGTGTATGTATGTATAGTGTATGCACATATGTGTGCAGATGTGCACGTCCTGTGCGCACGTGTGGAGGGCAGAGGAGAATGACTGGAGTCCTTTTCCATTGCGTTTCAATGTTGTTTCCTTTAGACTTATTCTCTCACAAAACCTGGACATTTTAAATCAGACTGACGGGCTGGAGAGATGGCTTAGCAGTTAAGCGCTTGCCTGTGAAGCCTAAGGACCCCAGTTCGAGGCTCAGTTCCCCAGGTCCCACGTTAGCCAGATGCACAAGGGGCCGCACGTGTCTGGAGTTCGTTTGCAGAGGCTGGAAGCCCTGGTGCGCCCATTCTCTCTCTCTCCCTCTATCTGTCTTTCTCTCTGTGTCTGTTGCTCTCAAATAAATAAATAAATAAAAAGTAAAAAAAATTTAAAAAAATCAGACTGACTAATCTGTAAGCATTAGAGATTCTACCCTCTTCCCCCCCAAAAAAACCACTAGGGTAACAGGCATGTATGGTCACAGTCAGCTTTGTACATGGGTGCTGGGGATTGAACTTGATCCATTTCAGGCTCTCAGGCCTTGTGCAATAAATAAATGCTCTTATTCACTGAGCCTCCCCGCCCCCCTCCCACACACACACACACACACACACACACACACACACAGAGAGAGAGAGAGAGAGAGGGAGAGAGGGAGAGGGAGAGAGATAAAGGACATTTAACATGAGATATACCCTCTAAAAATGTTAGAGAATATGTATTAGTTTGCTTTCTGCCACTACAGTAAAATTCCTGATACTAGGTAATACAGAAAAAAGGCTCATTTACTTCCAAATTTTAGAGATTGAACAGCATATATTCCATAGTAAGGACCATAAAAATACTGAATAGTATATAAATAGCATAAATATACTGAATAGCATATATTCGATAATAAGGACCATAGTAAGGGGCCTTTTTTTAAACAGCATCACCTAATTGAGGACAACGTCACAAGGTAGCAGGGCATCTTAGAGGGAGAGAGATCACATTTCCAGACTAAACAACAACAGCACAGAAGGTAGATACAGGCTAGTTCTTTTGATAATCTTTCTTTCTTTTAAAATTTTTGTTAATTATGAACTCTATTATATGAACATATTGCTTGTTGGTCATACTCCCAATTGGCTATACAATTTTATCCCCTTCCCTGCCACCATTTCATTGAAAGTGGGGTTATTTGTATTGAGGCAAGAGTTCAGTATATTCTAGGCTAACTGGGAACTCACTTTGTATCCCAGGCTGGCTTTAAACCCACAATGATCCACCTATCTCAACCTATCAAGTACTGTGACTAAAGATATCAGCCACCATATCCAGCTTTATAATAACTTTCTTTCAAGCTCCAACTCATGGTTTGATGTAAACAGCCATAATCCCTTCTAAGGGAAGACCCCATTGTGAGGATATAGGGTCATTAAGCTTCATCTTTAAAGGTTCCATGACTTCCATACCACTGCACTAAGAACCAAACATCCAACATATGAACCTATGAGGAATGAACTCAAACCATATCTAAAATATACCTCATTTTAACTGTATTTGCCCTGAGGAGTTTTAAACTTCTCAAGGACCTAGTAATGAAGACTTATTGCAGATGTTCCCTAATTTTTTCCTTGATTAATTGATATATCTTTAACTTCTATATTAGAACTGATAAGTTTAAACCCTGTGCAGGTCCTAACACCTGAATAGCAGCAACAGTAACTCTGTATTTCATCATTAGATATCTTCAAGTAAAAATTCCATCATAAAATCTAGGCATGGTGGCACACAGCTTTAATACCAGCACTTGGGAGGTAGAGATAGGAGGATTGCCATGAGTTTGAGACCACTCTGAGAGTACATAGTGAATTCTAGGATAGCCTGGACTAGAGTGAAACCCTACGTCTAAAGACAAAAATATAATTGCTACATGATTTGGTTAATATTCTCAAAGTATACATGGGGATACTATAGAACAGATATCATCTTCTGTGTGTCCATGAATGTGTGTGTTCATATGAGGGTGGACACACATATATGTGCAGGCATGCATGTGTGCACACCCATATGGGTGTGTGTGGCCAAAGGTCAGTATCAGGTGTCTTCAGTTGCTCTGCAACTAGATTTTTGAGACAGTATCTCCCTGAACCTGGAGCTTACTGATGTATCTCGAATTGCTAGCAAGCAAACCCCAGGTGTCCTTCTGCCCCTCCTTCCCTAGACATGGAGTGAAAGATGTGTATTGCAATGCCCAGATTTTATATGATTGCTATGGATCTGAACTCAGATCCTCATGTTTGTGGAACAAGCTCATTACTCATTGAACTAGCTCCCTAGCCGTAGGTAATATCCTTTAAAATACCTGAATTGAAATTTTACATGAAGTTGTAATAATTTCCAAGTATATGAAATCAGTATGAAACTATTTGGAATTGATACCTGGATTTTCTGTTCTGTTGTTGTTTTCTGAGAACATACCCAGCTTCATTAGAATTTTTCTTGTTGTTGGTTTTTTGAGGTAGGGTTTCACTCTAGCTTACACTGACCTGAAATTCACTCTGTAGTCTCAGGCTGGCCTTGAACTCACCGTGCTCCTCCTAACTCTATCTCCAGAGTGCTGGAACTAAACGCATGCACCACCATGCCTGGCTTCATCACAGTTTCTTGAACAACCCCTTAAGAACAAGTAACAATTTACACTTTGTAATTCTATGCACTAATGAAATCATCTAATGAAGATACTGGTTTAGAGGCCCCCACCACCTCATCACTGAAGCAGACCAAAAATTAACCCAACATGGCTTAGGGAAATTTTGTGGAAGAAGGGGCAGAAAGAATGTCAGAGCCACATGATATGCAGAGACATTTATCCTACCCATAACTGTGGGCTAACTCCACAATGCATGACCCTTATACCTCAACAAGGAGGGGCCAGGGAGAGGGGTGGTATGTGGATGAGCCTAACAATGGTACCAACTTGACTGTATTCACTGAGTACAAAACTATTTAATAAAAAAATTAAATTAAAAAAAAAGATACTGGTTTAATTTAAAAGAACATTTCTAGTGGGTTATGGTTGCACATACCTATAATTCCAGCACCTTGGAGGTGGAGGCAGAAGTATCAGGAGTTTGAGGCTGTCCTTAGCTACATAGTGAATTTAATGCCATCCTGGGCTACACGAGACCTTGTTTTAAGAAAAAGAAGAAGAAGAAAAACAAACAAAAACCTCCAACATTTCTAGTTTTCATAGAATTTAAAAATATGTGTGTTTTTGACATTCTTCCAACTTTCTATACTGCTTGACTTCATCACTGTTGGATTTCCGATCTCTAACTGAAACTCAAGGAGTTGTCACAATAACTGGAGTAGTTGGTGCAGAATCACAGAGTAAGTATCTCTGGTTGAGTTTCAGATCAATAGAAGGCAGCCTATTAAATGATATCACAGGGCTGCAAAGATGGCTCAGAAATTAAGGTGCTTGCTTGCAAAGCTTACCAACCAGAGTTCAATTTCCTGGTACCCAGGCAAGATGCACAAAATGGCACATGCATCTTGAGTTCATTTGCAGTGGCAAGAGACCCTGGTATGGCCTTTCATTTTCTCTATCTCTCTCTCTCTTTTCCTCTCTCTCCCCTAATAAGTATAAAAAACATTTAAAATGCTGTCATAAAGGACATTATGACTCACAGTACATATCTTATTTTCACAAATGACTAATGCTTCACAGTTGAATGATTGTTTAGTGATTAAAGTTACAAAGAATCCCACCCATTTCCTGGTTTTTATTCATTGCTTCCCTCTCGCTATAGTATTAGACTTTGGTAAGATCCTTCTAGGCTGAATAAATGTTTTCACTATACAGATTATTAAAAGAATTTCCAGGGTGGCTTTTGCTCTTCCTGCTTTTATTGTTGAACTACTCACTGAAAAACATGGATTTTTTTTTTAAAGCTCAAGTGTCATCTTTAGGTCCGTTCAACCTACAGCCTGTTCCAGGTTAGCTATGAATGAAACCCAACACATTTTTAGAAGACAGCATGACAATTTGATGTTCCATGTCAGAAGGTTGTACATGCTTGAATCTTTTAAGGAAAAGCCCCCTCAATCAGCCAAGGTCTTATAGATCATTTAATTATTAAGCAAAAATTATCACAAGCCCAATAATTTCTTAACAATAAATTTAGCATCAGATACTAAAATATTAATAGAACACATTAGCCCAACCTAAATGGGCCTTTGATCACTTAAAGTATGTGAAATCAGTATGACATTTATAACTGGATGTTCCATTTTGTTTTGTTGGTTTTGGTAGTAGTTTTGGAAATGGAGTCCCATTTTGTAGTCTAGGATTGTCTGGAATGTTGCTATGTAGATCAGGCTAGCCTCACACTTGCAGCAATCTCTCTGCTTTTGCCACCAAGTGCTGGGATTACAGGTGTGAGATTCCATACCCAGCAATATCTGAATGTTCTGCTTACCAGCTGTAGGAACTAAACAGTAGGGAAATCAATATTTATTAAACATTTTATGTAAACTAGATGTTTTGCATGTATTATCTAATTCTTACATAATTTGTAAAGAATGGAATGACACATATTTACAAATGAGGACATTTAGCATCAGAAAGACTAAATAATTTAGTTTAAGTGACAGATTTGGCAGGGGTACAAAAGCAATGGGTATGTTCTCAATGTCTGGGCTCTCACCACAACATACACTCCCTTGCAGATCTCCATCAACCAAATTTAGCTTTTCATGCTATGAAAGAAAATCCGACCTGTAGGGAAAGAAATCTGCTATTTGTCTGGACTTGAAGTGTTCTGGTTTCTGAGATAGTTTTTTTTTTTTTTCTTACTGTGCCTTAATTTATTTTATATCAGTAGACTAGCGATCTTTGTTGTGATTGTGATGATATATATGTTTGTGAGCTGGGAAAGAATACTTGAGTTTTTTTAAAAAAAATTTAGTTTATTTTCAAGCAGAAAGAGATAGAAGACAGACAGACAGAAAAAAATTAGTGCACCAGGGCCTCCAGGCATTGCAAATGAACTCCAGATCCATGTGCACTCTTGTGCATCTGGCTTTATGTGGGTACTGAGCAATTGAATCTGGGTCATTAGGTTTTGCAGGCAAGTGCCTTAGCTGCTGAGTCATCTCTCCAGCCCCAGTATTTTTTTTTTTAACAGGATTATTATTGACACACTAGAAGATTTCTCAGTATCCAAACTACTGGGACACCAGTGCAAACTCATCATTCTGACCTTGCTAAATTTAACATGAACATCTTCATGTTATTTTTTTCCATGTGTGGATTCAATTAAAAGTAGAGTGCTGTGGAAAAAAATTAAGAGGACATGAGCCAGGTATGTGACGCATGCCTGAGATACTGAGATTCTGAGAACTTGGGAGGCCAAGGAAGGAGGATCACAAGTTCAAGTTCATCTACACAGTTTATTGTAGGCCAGCTACATAGGTAAGGCCCTATGTCAAAACACAGAACACACCAGGTCTTATGGTGAAAACCCATAATCCCAACTACTCAGAAACCTGAAGCAGTTAGATTTCAGGTTCAAGACCTGCCTGGACTACAAAGCAAGTTCAAGGCCAGCCTGGGCAACTTGAGACCCTATCTTAAAACTATACAGAGTCTCCCAAACATTGAGCTTGTCATTTTTGGTTAGACTGGCTGACCAATGAGCTCCCGTGATCTTCCTTTCTTCACCTCCCTCAGCTTTGGGGTTACTTACAGGCATGCATCATCATGTCTGGGTTTTTTTGTGGGTGCCAGGAGTCAACCTCAGGTTCTTATACTTGCGTAGAAAAGTGTCCTAATCCACTGAGCCATCTACCCAGGACCAAAATTTGACAACTAATCCACCTGAGAAAACATTTCAATAATTAAGATACAGGTGTTTTATTTTATTTTATTAACTAATTTATTTATTTTTGTTTCCTAGTACACTCCATGCCTCCCTCTATTTTTAGACCCAGAACAACAATGATAGGCTTTCTGTGGCTTGTATTTTCTAGATTTTTTTTATTTGAGAAAAGATCTCGCTATGTACCCAGGCTTGTATGTAACTTGCTATGTAAACTAGACTGGCCTCAAACTTGCAGCAATCTTCCAGCTTCTGCCTCCCTACATGCTGGAATAACAGCTGTGTACCATGCCAGCTTTCTGTTTTTGTAATTTGTGAAACTAACATCATAGAAAATGTCTAATTTTGTATGTAGTTCTTTTACTCAGCAAAATGATTTTGATATGAATGCATTCTTACACGTCAGTAAGTTGTTTCCTTTCTTTGGCAAATAGTAATCCTTTATGTCATTTTCCACATTTTGTGTTTCTATTCCCCTATTGATGTACATACATTCCAGTTGTTTCGAGGTTTGTGAAATTATGAATACAATTGTTGTGAACATTCATTTACAGTATTTGGAAATACACATATTTTAATTTAGCTGGGGAAAACATGTAGATATTGAATGGCTGAATGGTATGATAAGTTTTTGACTTTAAAGGGAATTGCAAAAATGTTTTCCCATTTGGTTGTAACCATTTCACTAATGCATGAGAAATGCATATGAATTCTAGTTTTTCCAAAGTCTCTTTAATACGTGAATATGACGTAATAAGCAGTATGTGCTAGTCTATCATTATAGCCATTTTAAACTTAGTTTTATTATTTAATTGATACATTTGATTGTACATATTTATGAAGCACAATGTCATGTCTTTGGATGTATACAGTGGATAATGATTAACTCAGGTTAATTAGCATAGCTTTCATCTTACACTCTTATCCTGTGTTTGAATCTTTTTGGTGTATTGTGTAATATCTAAGGAGTGGAATACATATGTTGGGCATATGTGTATACATGGACCATATGTGCACACATGCACAGACCAGAGTAGAGCATTGAGTGTTCTTCTTTATAGTTCTACATTGTTTCCTTGAGATGGTGTCTTCCACTGAAGATAGCTGCTTATTTTTTTATTACAATGATGATGATTTTTCAGTCACAATGGCTGATGTAAACGCCTCGGCAACTATCCTGTCTCCACCTCCTCAGCCCAACATTTTATGTAGGTATTGACGTTCAACTACAGATAATCTTAGGTCCTCCTAGGTCTTCATGGCTGCAAGATAAACACTCTTACCCACTGAACCATCTCTCCTGGTCCTTCTAAATATTTTGAGTGTATTATTGTAAACTGTATTCCCTACTGTGCCAGAAACCAATAGAACTGAATTCTTTATCTCTAAGTGTAATATTTTTAGTTTGTACTTTCCCATTCCCTGGAAATATTGGATTTAAAAAAAAATTGTTTGTTATTTTTATTTATTTATTTGAGAGCGACAGAGAAAGAGGGAGAGAGAGAGAATGGGCACGCCAGGGCTTCCAGCCACTGCAAACGAACTCCAGATGCGTGTGCCCCCTTGTGCATCTGGCTAACGTGGGACCTGGGGAACTGAGCCTCGAACCGGGGTCCTTAGGCTTCACAGGCAAGCGCTTAACCACTAAGCCTTCTCTCCAGCCCAATATTGGATTTTTTGATTGGCAATTGATATATCTTTTATTGTGAAGTACATATTCAATTATTGTGACCATTTTAATTGGTTATCTTATGCTTTTTAAGGCATAACAATTTTGTACAGTCTCTTTCGAATGTAGGGAGGAGAAGGTAGGGAGAGAGAGAGAAAGAGAGAGAATATTTCTCTCTAATTACTTAGCTTGTCTTTCTTTGCATTTTCCTTTCATTTTTTCCCTTTTCTTTTCTTTTTTTTTCTTTTCTTTTCTTTTTTTTTTCCTTTCTTCTCTTTTCTTTTCTTTTCTTTGAGACAGGATCTCATATTGCCCAGGCCTGAACTTATGTGACCTATGCTGACCTTGAACTCTTTATTCTCCCTTCCTCTGCTTTTCAAGTGCTAGGATTACAGGCATGCCACCATACCCAAATTTTCATTTTATTAATGACTTTTGAAGAGAAGAAGTTTTAAATGTGGAGATTCTAATTTATTATTTTTTCTTTTTCCTTCTTAAGATATTGCAGGGAGTCAGCGTAGAGTGACTCTCATGCAGATTTGAAGTGTAGCCTGGGTCATGCTAAGCGTCCAAGAAGTCTATTATAGACCCAGGAATGTGGAACTATATATTCTGTGCTGAGCATTGAACCCTGCTGCCTTCCTCACCTGAAAATGATGTAAAAGTATTGAGAATATTTTAGAAAGAGTCATATGGGTGGTTTTTTCTTTCTTTCTTTCTTTTTTCTTTTTTTTTTTTTTTTTGAGATAGGGTGTCACTGTAGCCTAGGATGATCTGGACTTCACTCTGTAGTTTCAGACTGGCCTCGAATGAACTCACAGAGATCCTCCTACCTCTCTGACTAGAGAAGTGTTGGGATTAATAGCATTATCCTCTGATTAATGGAGTCATACATGATTTGTCTTTTTGTCAGTGGCCTATTTCTTTGTATATGTTTGTGAATGCATGTGGTTGGGGATTGAACTCAAGACCTTATGACTGCTTAGCAAGCACACTACCACTGAACTATATCTTTAGTCCTTTTCTTGCATGTGTATTTGTTTAGAGTATGTGTGATGTGAAATGTGTGTGTGTGTGTGTGTGTGTGTGGTGTGCACGCTCACGTGCACATGTGCACACAGATGTGTAGATCATGTGCAGGTGTAGAGTGACCAGGGGAGAAATTTGGGTGTTTTTTCTTTATCATTTAACTTTGTGTTTCCTTGAGATGAAGTCTTTCCCTCAATCTAGAGCTGCTGTCAGTCATCAAGCCCCAGTGGTTCTTCTGTCTCCTTCTTATTGCACCATTGACTGGGGTTACAGATATATGTGTGGCCATGTCAAGCTTTTCATGTGGGTTCTAGGGAGTTGAACTCATGGTCTGTGGCCTTAGAGGACTTCATGCTTAAATAGAAAGAGATCTTAAATATTGAACCATATCCTCAGCCTCTTAGTTGTTTTTTTGTGACAGGGTCTTGCTATATAGGGCACGCTGGCCTCAAACTTGCAGTGAACCTACACTTTTGCTTCTTAAGTGTTGGAATTAAAGAGGAGTGTCACCATACTTGGCCATAGTATGTTTTTAAATTTTAATTAAGTTAAATGTTTAGCAACATATGACTAGCAGTTACTGCATTAGATAGTACAGAAACAGAAGAGATGGACTTTAGAAATGAGGAAAACATTGAGGATTCCATCACTGAAGGAGATTAGATTGGTGATTGAAAAAAGAGATGTAAGTTAAATATCACACACAATTTTTGGCATTATAGTGAGAGAATAATACATTAGGAGGACAATATAAGAATGGAGAGATGGCTTAACAGTTAAGGGCTGGAGAGATGGCTTAGCGGTTAAGTGCTTGCCTGTGAAGCCTAAGGACCCCGGTTCGAGGCTCGGTTCCCCAGGTCCCACATTAGCCAGATGCACAAGGGGCACACGTGTCTGGAGTTCGTTTGCAGTGGCTGGAAGCCCTGGCGCGCCCATTCTCTCTCTCTCCCTCTATCTGTCTTTCTCTCTTTGTCTGTTGCTCTCAATTAAATAAATAAAAAATGAACAAAAAATATTAAAAACAAACAAACAAAAAAATCAGTTAAGGCACTTGCCTGCTAAACCAAATGATCCAGGTTTGATTCCCCAGGACACACATGAAGCCAGATGCACAAGGTGGCACATGCCTCTTGAGATTTTTGCAGCAGCTATAGGCCTTGGCATGCCCCATTTTCTCTTTCTCCTCTTTCTCTCTCTCTCTTTACCTATGTCTCAAATAAATAAGTAAAAATAAAATATTTTCAAAGAATTATATATATGTATTAAAATAAAATGAAAAATGAAATAATAAAGTAAATAAAAATATATAAGTATTTAAAAAGAATTATATATATTATATATTTTATATATACAAACCCTTGTTACCACTAGAATATAAGTTTAATGAAGGTGGGGCCTATTTTTCTTAGTCAAGGTTTTATCCAAAATACCTTGCAAGCTGTCCACAATATAGCAGGTACTCAGTGAATATTTGTAAAAGGGTGAATGGAAGGGAAGGAGAGAAAACAATCTAATAAATCATCAGATACATTAAATATAAGGGATTAGTATGAGAATAGAATCCAAAAGGAAGTAAATAATATGTGAAGTTATTGATAAAATTTGTTATGTCCAGGAATATCTTACATATTCCTACTTGTGTTGCATCATTTAATCTTCATAGTGATGTTCTGAATATTATATGACTTCTATTTCATTAATAATAAACCTGCAAGTTAGAAAAGTTAAGGGAGATGAACAAAGTTACTTCATTAGGTGGTAGAGGTGAGTTTGGGCTAAGTTGTGGGAGAAACAGTTCTAGTTATAAGAGAGGAGTCTAGATTCTAGTTATTTATAGATTTTGGAACCAACCATAGAAAGGTATTTTCTGAAACATGGTAATTGAAAATTTTCTCAAAAAGAGAGACTATAGAGTGAATACAGAGGTGTGTAAGGGAAGAATTCTTGACAAGAAATTGGAAACTACTATGGAAAGCTAGAGGATGAAGTACAATTAAAGGATGTGTCCTAAAATCTAAGGAAGAAGAAGGGCTGAGGAAGGAGATGGAGTGGCTCATATCTCACAGAAAGAGGAGAAGGCTTAAGAGATGACCAAAAGTGGTCCTTATGTTCCATGGACTTAGCAACTATGTTACTGGATCTGTGACAGAACTACTTTCCTGACAGGATTGGACAGAGTCATATTAGAAGCATCAAGAAATGAGTGAAACATAACATTAAGAAGTGTAAATCTTTGCTTATTAATATAAAAACCATAGCACAGAGGATCCAGAGATGCATCTTTCGGCTGTCAGTTTGGGTTATGGGGGTTATTCCCCAAGTTAATGAAGTAGAGGAGGAGGTTGAAATGTCCAGGCCAGAGAACGGGAATCCAGATGATGAACGTTTTAACTGAAGCAGCACTACTCAAACTGTGATCAGCAGACCCACATCAGGCCATGAACTATGACTTACTTCTCTGAGATATAATTTGTTCAGAAATGGAAAATGTACATTTAGCAAATGTTAAGTCAGTTTCAGAGTCATTTGATAACTCTTTATTCCAAATATTAAGAATATTTGAAAACATGGGGCTGGTATTTTCTATGTCCTTCTTTTACAATTGGCACTTTCCTGATGGTTTCCTTTTATAATGGCTTATGAAAATATTGGTCTTTAGTATATTATATATTCCCCCAAATTCCTTTATTACAGTTTTAGAAGTTTTATTAGGAGGTAGATGCCAAAATAGATGAGAAAATGATTTCTAGTGCCATAGGAAAATTGAGGGGTAGAAGGAGGGTAAGGGGAAAATAGAGGAAAAAAAAGGAGGGAAGGAGAGATGGAGAGAAAAATGATTAAACTATGCTATTATTCAACGGCTAGAATGGCTTTGGAATATACATTTGGTGTATATAAGCAATGGTTATTTCAAATAGGAATTCTAATGGAACAGTAGCTATTCTACACTTAGGAATTAAAACAATGTCTACAGCAACTCTTTCAAATTCAGTGTGTTTCAAAATGTTGTAGTTTTTGGTCTGGTTAAGTAGGTTGATTGATTATTTTACCTAGTTGTGTTTTGTGGTGCTTGGAATTGAACACAGAGCTTTATGTGTACTAGGTAAACACTGTACCTCCTCAACCCTGTCTTAATGAGTTTTAACTTAACCTCAGAAAATTAAAGTGCATTCAAAAGAGAGCACCAAGAAAATGATAATGAATATTTGTTCATGGTTAGCTTCTGTCACATTATGATGTAATTATATAATACACTGATGTCATCTTATAAGAAAGCACAAAATATTCAGATTATCAAGAAGTTTTCTGACATAAGGTTATATAATCAATATTTTTGATGCTTTAAGAGTAAATCATGGGGCTAGAGATTGCTTAGAGGTTAAGGCACTTGTCTGCAAAGCCCACGTTAGACCCAGATTTGATTCCTCAGATCCCATGGAAGCCAGATACACATGGTGACCCATGCATCTGGACTTTGTTTGCAGTGGCTAGAGGCCCCGATGTGCCCGTTCTTACCCTCTCCCTCTATCTCTCTGTTAAAAAAAAAAATAAAATATTTTTAAAAAGCATAAATCATATGTGGGGTAATGACTAATCATATTAATTAAATTGGGTAGCAGCAAAGTTGGTAATCCATTAAAAGAAATCCTAAATGCCAACATAATTACTTTGGAAAAAGTTTAATTCATTTGATCATACTCTGGAATGGCAAATAACTTCACTATATTTAGCTATATTTAGAAATATATTTTGAGGTTTCTTGAAAGATAAAAGTCTGAAAATTATTAGGAAGACACAGATTCTTTCTGACATCCTAAGAATAGATTATTTTACACAATGGGCTAAAATAACGGTTTAATCTGCATACCCTATTCTAAGAGACATAAAAAGCGTTGCTTAAATGATATTGATTGTCAACTTGACAGGACCTAGAGTCACCTGTGAAAAATTATGAAGATTAAGTTAAATTACTATGGGGAAACCCACCTTAACTCTGGGTGACATAGTGTTCCATGGGCTGGGGTCTTGAACTAGATAAAAGGAGAGAGATGGCTGAACAGTGGCATCTATTACTCTCAGCTTCCAGCTCATGTTCCCATGCATTCCTTGCCATGATGGATTATAACCTTGAATTATAAACTGAAATAAGCCCTTCTTACATTCAACTGTTTTTATTTTATTTTTTTTGTTTGGCCAGGTATTGTATCCCAGCAAAGAGAAGGTAATAAATACAGCTTAGGAGAAGCATATAAAATATTAGACAGGGTTATTACATACATTCATATATACATTTAATAATTTGGTAGTTTGAGTGTGGAATGTTCCCAAAGCCTCATGATTTTGAATACTCAGTCTTCAGCTGGTGACAGTTTGGGAGGTAGAGACTTGTTGGAAGAGGTAGGTCACTGGGAGGTTACCTAGATACTATTTATTAGCCCAGTTCCAATCCTGGTACTTAGACTATTTTCACCTAGAGATGTGAGCTCAGCTTACTCTCTTGTTGCTTCCTGCCCACTGCTATGGCAAGATGTGATACCCAGCCATCATCCTTTCCCTGACATGATGAAACTTCCTTTTGAGACTATAAACCCAAATAAACACTTTCTTCCCATCAGCTATCTTTGGTCAGGTGTTTTTCCCTCACAACATGAAGACAATAAATTATCTCAAATGTCATCAAAATAGTTATATGGAATTCTAAAACCCCATCTTTCTACCACAGGGACAATTAAGCATAAACTGGCCAAATAAGTATTTTTTCAAGATTCCAGAATAAATTTAAAACTCACAATGACGTGGGAAGTACTTACTGAAGAAAGAAGCTGCCAAAGTTTGGTAATTGTTTGGTATTTTTTGTGATAGACTTGCTATGCATCCCAGGCTGGTCTCACACTCATGATCCTCCTGCTCCAGACTTCTGGGTGCTGAGATTATGGGCATTTCCCACCATGCTTACTCTCTTGTCATTCCCCACTACCACCAGTTCAGTTTTGGCCATGAAAAGAAAAATCATATACCTAGTATAACTTAGTTTGAGAGAGTCCAATATAGACCATATTTTCTCTAAGACAATTCGGTCTGTGATCCAAGATCAAATTAATCAGGAGTTAAATGTTTAAAAACACATCATGCCAATTTTAATAAACTAGACACAGCAAGAAAATAATGCAAAACTTACATGTAGAGTACAAATGTGTCAAATACATAGAATGTAGAATGACAGTTATATATTATATGATCACATTTTCATAAAATATCCACAATAGGCAAAGCCATAGAGACAGAAAGATTACTGGTTGCTAGGACCTGGGAGAAGAATGGAATAGGAAATGCCCATTTAAATAAAGGTTTTCCTTAGGTTAATACAAAGGCCTTAAGAGTTAAGTGGTGCTAATGGTTGTGCAATTCTGTGAATGTACTAATGAGCACAGAACTGTATGCTTTAAAATGGCAAATTTTAGCTAGTAATAATGGCACAGGCTTATAATCCAAGCACTATGAAAGCAGAGAGAAGAATACCACTGCAGGTTCCAGAACATATTGGTCTATATACTAAGTTTCAGGCCAGCTAGGGTTATATGGTGATACCTTGCCCCTATCTACCCCCATGCAATTTAATTAATTAGCAAATTTTCTACTAAGTCAATTTTACCATGTTGAAGTTACCTTCTCATTGCTGGGACATAATGCCTGACCAGAACCAGATTATAGGAGGAAAGGGTTTATTTCAGGCTTACATAATCTAGGGGAAACACCATTAATGGTGGAAGAAACTGGCACACTTCCATAGATGCATAGCAAAGAGACACCACCAAACAACAAGAAGCAAGTGCCAACAGCCAGCAAACACAAACAGCTAGAGGTCTAACTGGTTCTCAACACACCTTCGGGATGGACTGCACCTTAGGGTTGCTGAAGACTTACGTAAGAAGATTAATGTTAATCAAAAATTTCTGTGGCTATAGGGGGCATACATTCACATTCACATAAACCACTGCATACTACAATGGCAAAATTTTTTATACATAGTGAGAAAATGAATGAAGAGATGCATATGGTAGTGTTGATGTTTGGGGGACCTGGTAGTATATGGGGACTATTTGTATAATAGATATCAGTGAGTTCAAAACTTCTCCAGCTCCACCATTGATAATGTAAGCACTAACATTGTCAACTGGCCAAAACAAAAGAAAACATTGTTACCTATCACTCTCAGATTTGTTTTTTTCTGGATGAGGAGAGAGACATGAGTCATTTTCATTTCTATTAACTGATTATCTCAGGAGTTTTGAGCTACCGAGGCCACATGACTTTTGCTAAGGACATTGGGTGTAACCGAGAAGCAAATTTGAGGTCTAAAATAATCTCCTCAGTAATAACGATGTCTATATCTTATAAATAATAAACAACTCACATCATCTTGCCACTCCCATAGTAATGAAACCCTTTAGTGACTACATTTTAAATGTTTTATAATCATTTAATCAACTATTCAATAATTTACTAACATGTATTTGAATCTAATACATAACATAAAGAAAAATGCAGATCTTTGCTTGCTATGGTTTGAATGCAAAATATTCTCCATAAGCTTGTATCCCCCATAGGCTCATGTGTACAAACACTTTGTCCTGGTTAGGGGTGCTATTTCAGAAGGTTATAGAACCTTTACAACTAGCAGAACGGTATTAGTTGGAGTAGGCTTGAACTTTATATGTGCTGTTGGTTCTGTCAAGCTCTCTGCTTTCTTGTCTGTTAAGATTTGAACAAGCCCTGCAATGAGCTTTCATCTCCACAGACAGAGCTATTGCAGCCAAATTCCTTCCTTGCCAGTATGGACAGTTGCTTCTGAAACCTGATATCATGAACCAAAGTAAACCTTTTTTCCCTTAAGCTGCTTTTTTATCAGGCATTTTCTCATATTAAGTATTATACTATTCTACCCAAAGAGTTAAAAAAATATTTCGTTTTCCAATATTTTTCATTCTTTTTTTAAAAATGTATTTATTTGCAAGGAGAGAGCAAATTAATGGATATGGCAGGGCCTTTGGCCACTGCAAATGAACCTGATACATGCACTATTTTTGTTTCATTTTTCAAGGTTGGGTCTTTCTGTAGCCCAAACTGACCTGGAATTCACTATGTAGACTCAGGGTGGCCTCAAACTCACAGTGATCCTCCTACCTTGGCCTCCCAAGTGCTGGGATTAAAGGCATGTTCCACAATGCCTGGCAGCATGCACCATTTTGTGCATCTAGCCTTATGTGGGTAGTGGGGAATAGAACCTTTGCTGTTAAACTTTGCAAGCAAACACCTTTAACCATTGAGCCATATCTCCAGCCCTCACTTCACTTTTATTATTTTTTATTTATTTTCTTTGCTGACTAATACTTTTAATACATTTCTTCTATAGTTAAGAAACTTTCACATTTTGGAATATTTGTATGTATGTTACAATTAAAATCTTGACAATTTAAATACTCTGAACACAGAATTGGAGAACCTTTTGCCATGCTTCCTTCACAGTTAAAAACAAAACACTGGTAGGAAAAAAGGCAATATAGAACAAAGAGAAACATCAAAAGAATGCAAAAATAAAATAGCAATAATTACCAGTTGGATTTAAATAATCTTTTTTTGAGTCTTATGAGCACTTATTGTACAGAAGAATAAACACTCTGTATCCATTAACATAATGGTATAAAATAGGAAAATTGCATCTACATGTTGAGAATTTATACACCATATATAAATATCAAGATATATCAAGGCATGCCTTAAATAGGGTGCTATCACCTATTATAGATCTCTATTGGCTACTGGAGATGCAGGTGGCAGAGATACCTTCCCTCTAGCCATAGTAAACGTTGAAAAGAAGTTTGCCTCTTATGTTGCCCAGGAAGTATTTAATTCTAGAAGCTGGTAGAACCTGAAGAAGCCTTCCTTCTGTGGACAAAAAATTGTTAAGCTCACCCCTTATACGTGATGTTCATCTTTTACATATTTCATAGTAAACTGTCCATACCAAATAATTCAGCATTCATATTGTAAATTTGTTATATTTTTTCTTTTTTATTATTTTTACTTAAATTATATTTTAAATAAGCTAGCAAATAGTTGGATTTTTAACATACATTTTTATGAAATAAAATTAGTTTTTTAAAATATTTTATTTAATTTTATTTATTTGAGAGTGATAGAGAATGAGGCAGAGAGAGATAGAGAGAGAGAGAGAGAGAGAGAGAGAGAGAGTGAGAGAGAATGGGCGTGCCACTGCAAACGAACTCCAGATACGTGCGCCCCCTTATGCATCTGGCTAATGTGGGTCCTGGGGATTGGAGCCTCGAATTGGGTCCTTAGGCGTCACAGGCATGCACTTAACCACTAAGCCATCTCTCCAGCCCTAAAATTAGTTTTAACATAAACATCATATTCCTAAAGTCTACAGGATATTTCTGGGCCCTCGTGTTATTAGTCTTTTGCACTCTACACAATTAATGGATCCCTCAGTTTGCATGCATGATCTCAGGCCAGGAACACTCCCCCCAGTGTGACAATCTAAAATGGTTCCAAGAGTGCTGCTTTCTTAGTGAATCTGATATCAGCACAAGGGTGAAGGAGATAAACACTGAGGATACTCAACACCTACCAAACCAGAGATCCAGAGGCTCCTAAGTGCCCATCACTGAAGTAGACCTAAAATTCTCCCAGTATGGCTCAGGGAATTTTGCAAAAGGGGGGCAGAAAGAATGTTAGAGCCACAAGTTGGGACATTTTGCACAGAGACATTGCCACCCCCCCATAATGCATGACCACAATCTCCATGGGGTTCACCTGCAACCCCATTGCGGAAGGCCTATTCAATAAGGGATCAAGGAGGAGGGAAAAGATGTTACCAACATGTGTTGTTTACATATTAATATGACCATATCTAATAAAAAGCTGCAATTTTTAATTTTTATTTGTCTATGAGGGAGATAAAAAGGAAGACACACACACAGAGAGAGAGAGGGGGGGAGGGAGGGAGGGAGGGAGAGAGAGAATAAATTGGCATGCCAGGGCCTTTAGCCATTGCAAATGAACTCAAGACACATGCATTACCTTGTACATGTGGCTTACATAGGTACAGGGGAATAAAACTTGGGTCCTTAGGCTTCACAGGCAAGCACCTTAAACACTAAGCAATCTCTCCTGCCCCCTAATTTCACTTTTAGTAAGAATTTAATTTTGGGGCTGGAGAGATGGCTTAGTGGTTAAACGTTTGCCTGTGAAGCCTGAGGATCCCAGTTCAAGGCTTGATTTCCCGGGACCCACATTAGCCAGATGCACATGGGGGCACACGTCTGGAGTTCGTTTGCAGTGGCTGGAGGCCCTGGCATGCCCACTCTCTCTCTCTGTCTGTCTCTTTTTCTCTCTGTCGCTCTCAACTAACTAAATAAAAATGAACAAAAAATTTTAAAAAAAGAATTTAATTTTTCATTTTTTGGTTTTTCTAGGTAGGGTCTCCCTCTAGCCTAGACTGGCCTGGAATCCATGATGTTGAGGCTTTCCTTGATCTTCTGAGTTCTGGAATTAAAGGAGTGTACCATCATGCCCAGCTAGAACGACTTTATTCTTAGAAATAATTATTCTATTCATAAGAGTATGTTAGAGACCAAATATAATGAAGGATAAAGGAAAAGGGTCCTTGCCATCAAAAAAGATTCTTGGAGAGAGTGAGAAACCTATAAGTAGGCAGGAATAATGACTTAAGTACTATCATAAACAAAGATAAAGATCTGGGGAGGTTATTAAGTGGTTAAAGGCACTTGTTTGCAAAGCCTGCTGGCAGGGGTTTGATTCCCCAGTACACATGAAAAGCCATATGCACAAAATGTCACATGTATATCTAGCGTTAATTTGTAGTGACTAGAGGCTCCTTCTCTCAGTAACCCCTTCTCTACTTGCAAATAAATAAATTAAAATATTAAAAAAATAAGTCAGGACAAAATAGAAAAAAATTACTTTTTTATTGACAACCATGATTGTAAACAACATTCTATGCTAATTCCCTCTCTGCCCCCCTTCCCCTTTGAAACTCCATTCTCCATCATATCCCCTCCCCCTCTCAATCAGTCTCTCTTTTATTTTGATGTCATGATCTTTTCCTCCTATTAAGATGGTCTTGTGTAGATAGTGTCAGGCACTGTGAGGTCAGGGATATCCAAGCCATTTTGTGTCTGGAGGAGCATGTTGTAAGGAGTTCTACCCTTCCTTTGGCTCTTACATTCTTTCTGCCACCTCTTCTGCACTGGACTCTGAGCCTTGGATGGTGTAATAGAGATATTTAAGTGCTGAGCACTCCTCTGTCACTTATTTTCAGAACCATGGTGCCTTCTGAGTCATTCCAAGGTCACTGCCATCTGAAAAGAGAAGGTCCTCTAACCATAAGTGAGAGTAGCATTAGTATCTGGGTATGAACATTAAGAGAAATGCTTACTGGGCAGTTTGGTGAGCATAGTATATACATTTAGTCAGACACCCTCCTAGGGCTCATGACTACCCCTGTTGTAGGTTTCCAGTATCAGGGATGATACTGGAAATGATACTCCAGTACAATTAGAGGGCAATTGGTTTCCCCCATAACAGACATGCCACTATTGCACCCATTGGCTCATTTGGCCTGGCTGGCCAAATATAAGACTTAAGATGTCTACTGTTGGGTATTTTCACTGGTGATTTCTCTCTTTCCCATTGAACTGCATGCAGCATGGCTTTTTCCAGCTTTCTGTCAGCTGGTCTACATGGAGGTGGTTACCAGCTAAGTTCCAGAAGGATTTCTCATGGACCTTGCAGCCCCATTATGTGGAGTCTTTAGCAATAGGGTCTTACCATCTATTCCTGGTGGGAAGCCAAGGGCATTGGCAATGGCCTGTAATGTTTTGGGGCATCAGGGACCTCCCTGGCCACCCACTCACAGGAAGGAATCCCAACCCTGGCACTGAAAATTTCTAGTTACAATCTATGGCTCCTAAGTATTCCATTGTCCAAAAAAGTAGGTTTCCATATAACTCTTTCATATCCTGTTAGATTTTCATTAGCCCTCCCTTCATCTTTCCTTTACTCAATCTCTTCCCCTGACCTCACTTAGGCCTTTTCACCCCCATTAATCTGTTCTACTTCCATATATACAATAACGTCCTATTAAGTACCCCTCCCCCCCTTTACATTCCTTTTATATCTCCTTTCTAGCTTACTGGCCTCTGCTACTGGGTTTTCTTCCTATTCACACAGACATCTAATAATTTGTAGCTAGGATCTACATATGAGAGAGAACTTGTGATACTTGGCTTTCTGGACCTGTGTTACCTCACTTAGTATAATACTTTCCAGATCCATACATTTTCCTGAAAATTTCATAACTTAGGTTTCCTTTATCACTGAATAGAACTCCATTGTGTAAATGTGTTACATATTCCTTATCTACTCATCATCTAGGGACATCTAGGCTGGTTGCATTTCCTAGCTATTGTGAATAGAGTGGCAATAAACATGGTTGAGCAAGTATCTCTAAGGTAGTGAGATGAGTCCTTAGGATATATGCCTAGGAGTGCTATACCTTTGTCATATGGTAGATCTAATTTTAGCTGTCTCAGTAACCTCCACACTGATTTCCACGATGGCTGGAGAAGATTGTATTCCCACCAACAGTGCAGGATTCCTCTTTTTCCATATCCTTGCCAGCATTTCTGGTCATTTGTTTTCATGGTGGTAGCCAATCTGATAGGAGTGAGATGGAATCTTAACATAGTTTTAATCTGCATTGCCCTGATGACTAGGGATATAAAACATTTTTTTTAGATGTTTATATGCCATCTGAATTTATTCTTTTGAGAACTCTCTATTTAGTTCCATAGCCCATTTTTTATTTGGGTTGTTTCATTTCTTATTATTTATTTTTTGAGTTTTTTTTATATATCATAGATATTAATCTTCTATCAGATGTATAGCTGGCAAAGATTTTCTCCAATTTTGTAGGTTGCCTCTTTGCTCTATTCACAGTGCCTTTAGCCATCCAATAGCTTTGTAATGTTATGAGGTCCCAGCAGTTAATCTGTGGTTTTATTGCTGGAGCAATTGGGATTATAGTCAGAAAGGCATTGCCAAGACCAATATGTTGAAGGGTTTCCCCTACTTTTCCCTCTAGCAGTTTCAGAGTTTCAGGTCTGATATTAGGTCATTGATCCATATGGACTTAATTTTTGTGCATGGAGAGAGATAAAGATCTATTTTCATCCTTCTATAGATACGTATAGTTTTCCTAGCACCATTTGCTGAAGAGGCTGTCTTTTCTCCAATGAGTATTTTTGGCATTTTTTGTCAAATATCAAGTGGCTATAGCTATCCGGACTTAGTCTGTGTCCTCTATTCTGTTCCATTGATCTACATGTCTGATTTTGTGCCAGTAGCATCCTGTTTTTGTTACTGTGGCTCTGTTGCATAGGTTAAAATCAGGTATGGTGATACCACCAGCCCTATTTTTGTTGCTCAAAATTGTTTCAGATATTCAAGGTTTTTTAGGCTTCCAATTGAATTTTTGGATTTTTTCTATTTCTGTGAAGAATGCCATTGGAATTTTGATGAGGATTGCATTAAATGTGTAGATTGTTTTTAAGATTGCCATTTTCACAATATTGATTCTTCTGACCCAAGAACAAGGAATGTCTTTCTATTTCCTATTTCCTAGTGTCTTCTGAAATTTTTCGCTTGATTGTTTTAAAGTTTCCATTGGTTAGGTTCAAGGTACTTTATGTTTTTTATGCAATTTTGAATGGGAGTGATTCTCTGATTTCATCCTCTGTGTGTTTGTTCTAATTCTATCATTGCCTGGTTTTGGTATCAGGGTGATGCTAGCTTTGTAGAAGGATTTTGGTAGTATTCCTTCTTTTTCTATTTTATGGAAAAGTTTAAGAAGAATTGGTGTTAGTGCTTCCATGAGGGTCTGGTAAAATTCACCAGTGAATCCATCTGAGCCTGGACTTTTTTTAGTTGGAAGATATTTGATAACTTCTTGGATATCCATACTTGTTATAAGTCTATTTAAGTGGTTAATCTCATCTTGATTTAATTTAGTTAGGTCATATACATCAAGGAAATCATGCATTTCTTTTAGATTTTCAAAATTAGTGGAGTACATGTTCTTATAGTATGTCCCTATGATTTTTTGAATTTCTCTGGTATCTATTGTGATGGTGCCTTTTTCATCTCTAATTTTATTAATTTGTGTCTCTTATCTCTTTCTTTTGGTCAGATTTTCTAAGGGCTTATCAATCTTGTGTATCCTTTCAAAGAACCAACTATTTATTTCATTGATTCTTTTTTTTTGATTTCTATTTCATTAATGTCTTCCCTAATCTTTATTATTTCTTCCTGTCTACTGATTTTTTGTATGCCTTGCTCTTCTTTTTCCAAGGCTTGAAGATAAACATTAAGTTATTTACTTGCAACCTTTCTAATTTCTTTTTTTTTAATTTTTATTTATTTATTTATTTATTTGAGAGTGACAGACACAGAGAGAAAGACAGATAGAGGGAGAGAGAGAGAATGGGTGCGCCAGGGCTTCCAGCCTCTGCAAACGAACTCCAGACGCGTGCGCTCCCTTGTGCATCTGGCTAACATGGGACCTGGGGAACCGAGCCTCGAACCAGGGTCCTTAGGCTTCAGAGGCAAGCACTTAACCGCTAAGCCATCTCTCCAGCCCCTTTCTAATTTCTTAATATTGACACTTAAAGCTATAAATTTCCCTCTTAGGACTGCCTTCATTGTGTCCAAAATATTTGGTATGTTGTGTTCTCATTATCACTTGACTCTATGAAATTTTTTATTTTCTTCTTGATTTCTTCATTGACCTATTCATAATTGAGTAGTGTATTGTTTAGTTTTCATGATTTTATGTATGCCCTATAGCTTTTCTTGCTATTGATTTGTAGTTTGATCCCATCGTGATCAGAGTGCAAAGAATTATTTCAGTTTTTCTGTATTTGTTAAGATTGTTTTGTGTCCTAATATATGATCTATTTTAGAGAATGTTCCATGTGCTGCCAAAAAAAATGTTTATTCTGTAGCATTTGGATGAAATGTCTTGTATATATCAGTTAGGTCCATTTTTTATATGAGCTGATTTAATCCAGATGTATCTCTGTTTATTTTTTTCTGGGTTGACCTGTCAACTGAGAGTGGGGTGGTCAAGTCACCCACTACAATCCATGATCTTATTTCTAATAGCGTTTGTTTGAGGAAGTTGGGATCCTGCATGTTAGGTGCATGTATATTTAGGATTATGATGTTCTCCTGTTGTAGTGTGCCTTTAATCAATATAAAGTGGCCTTCCTTGTCTTTCCTAATGTTTGACTGAAGTCTACCTTGTCAGATATTAGGATAACAATCCCTGCTTCTTTTCTAGGCCCATTTTCTTGAAACATTTTCCAACCTTTCACTCTAAGAGAGTGTCTGTCCTTTGTAGAAATGTGAGTTTCTTGGAGGCAACAAATTAAAGGGTCCTTCTTTTAACTCAGTCTGAAAATCTGTATCTTTTGGTTGGGACATTGATATTGAGTTATTATTGAAAGGTATGTATTTATTTTTTTCCATTTTGATTTTGTTGTAGTTCTAGCTTTACCTTTGCTTTCTTGCATTAACTAGTATTTGAGTATGGCTTGTTTTTTCTAGGCTCCTGATATGTGTGCTTTTCTTTCTCTTCAGCATGGAGGATTATTTCAAGTATTTTCTGTAGAGCTGGTTTTGCCTTCAAATATTCCTTAAGCCTATTTTTATTGTGGAATATCCTTATTTCTCTGTCTATTTACACGGACAGCTTTTCAGTATAAAGTAGCCTTGGTTGACAGTTCTTATCTTTCAGAACTTGGAATATATCATTCCAAGCCCTTCTGGCTTTTAATGTTTGTGTTGCGTAATCTGTAGTGAACCTGATGGGCTTGCCTTTGTATGTGACTTGATTTTTCTCTCTAACTGCTTTCAATATATTGTCTTTGGTTTGTGTGTTTGGTAGTTTAATTATAATAGGGGGAGAGGAGGTGTTTTCCAGGTTTTGTCTGCTTGGTGTTCTAAAGGATACCTGTATCTACATTGCTACCTCTTTCCCAATTTGGGGGAAGTTTACTTCTATGATTTTGTTGAAAATGCCCACTGTGCCTCTGGATTGAAATTCTTCTCCTACTATACACTGAATTCTTATGTTTGATTTTTTCATAGTGTCCAGAATATCTTGAAATTTGCATTCATTATTTCCTATTAGTTTTTCTTTCTATTTGTTAGAATGTATTCAAATTGCTACCTGGTCTTCTAGTTTAGATATTCTGTCTTGTGTCCTGCATCCATTCTACTGATGAGAATTTCTACAGAGTGTTTTATTTCATTGACTGTCTTTTTCATTGCTAGTAATTCTGACTTTTTAATTATTTTATATTTCCTTATTTATATCTTGTATTGCCCTCCTTATTTCATTAAGCTGTTTTTCTGTGTCTTCTTTCATTCCTTTTATTTCCTTGAACATATTTATAATCAGTCTTTTGAAATCTTTCTCAGGTATTTTCTTTAAATCAGTCTCACTGGAGGTCATTTCTGATGCATTAATACTTTTTGGTGGACTTATAGTGTCTTGAAGTTTTTTGTTTCTTGTGCTATAATGTACATATTTTTGCATCTTGGTGTAATTTAATGCTTTGATTTTGTAATTATCTACAGTATTATTAGATGTATCAATCAATCTGTTGTTATATATCTTCAGGGTAGGAGCTTAAGGTTCTAGGTGTGGCTCTTAAGACTCTCAGAGTAACTACAATAGTGACCCTAGATGTTGGGTTGGCCTGCTATGAAAGTATTCAAGTAGGCTAAGTTGAATAAAATACAGGCAGATTCCAGGGCTGTAGAGATGGCTTATCAGTTAAGCACTTGCCTGTGAAGCCTAAGGACCCCAGTTCGGGGCTTGATTCCCCAGGACCCAAGTTAGCCAGATGCACAAGGGGGTGCACGCATCTGGAGTTCGTTTGCAGTGGCTAGAAGCCATGACATGCCCATTCTCTCTCTCTCTTTCTCTCTGCCTCCTTCTCTCTGTCAGTCTCAAACAAATAAATAAAAATAAACAAAAATATTTTTAAAAATATAGGCAGATTCTAAAATTTAACTAAACAATGTACACATTCAATGAAAAATAGCATCATATTTATGCAAGAGTAAGTATTACGACAACCCAATTCTGTAACAAAGTCACTGTGTGTTGTCCCACACCCTTAATCCTGTCAACTAGGAGGCTAAGATTTCTGGTCTGTTTAGGGTTCCAAGTCAGCTTCTGACCAAGAGTCTTCCCTAATGAACAACAGAACAACAGAAGAGGAAACAAAGGCTCTGTAAATCAGGAAGCAACAAATGACAAGCCCAAAATATAGCTTATTTAAGAATGGCAAATCCAGGCTGGAGAGAAAGCTTACTAGTTAAGGCACTTGCTTGCAAAACCCAAGGACTCTTGTTCCATTCTGCAGGTCCCACATAAGCCAGATGCATAAATGGGTGCACATGCCTAGAGTTTGTTTGCAGTGGCTAAAGGCCCTGGAACTCATTCTCACTCACTCTCTCTGTCTCTAATAAATGAATACAAATAAATATTCAAAGAAAAGAATGGAAAATCTGACCATCTATCAAATTTAACATATAATTTATCCTGACATGGATGTGCAATTAGCACTTCCAATTCAAGCCTATATTCCGGGCTTGTTTGGCAGGTACTGGCCTGGTGTAATCCCAGTTACCTTTTTGGATGGTTTTATTCTCAATTGTGCTGTGCTCCTGCTTGGGTCCCTCTTTGTTATGCCGTGGGCTCAGGTAGGCTGGTTGGGTTGCTGGATTACAGCTCTGATTGCTTGTGCCAGGTGTTAAGTAGGTGAGCTCCCTTCCTCAGGTCTCTGGTGCTTGCTGGCTCTTGCACTGGCAGTGGGGAAGAGGAGGCTGTGGATGGTGGTTGAAGTTCTCCTGCTGGTCCTCACGATCTTTTTCCTCACAAGCTGCTTCTCCATTGGTCTCCTTTCACATTTCTTGAGTTTATGAGCAGGCTGGTGGCAGTGGAGAATCCTCTCACCTGGCTCTTCCTGTGGCTCAGGCTGAGCCTTACAGCTGTGGCCGTTCGGACCTGGTACCGCTGTTAGAGCTGCTTCTGCCTGCTTCTGTGGGCTCTAGGTGTTCCAAATATCTCCTACTTTTCTGCTGCAGTTGATAGTTTCTTATACACCTCATTTTTTAGTAGAAGAGTGTATTTTGCTGTTTTTTTTTTTTTTAAATTTTGGCTTTTTCTCCCCTAGGCTGCTTTGGCATGGTTCCTACACTGCCATCTTAACCAGAGGCCAAATAAATAAATAAGTAAATAACTTCTTAGGGATATTAGTGAATGCTGTAGTGGGACAATATATTTTGCTTACTCTTAGGTGATAGGGAAACCAATTTTGTAGGCCACAGTAAGAAAGAAGGTGGCTTGGAAGTAGGGAAAGTCTGATTCCAGATCTCTTTGTTACTGTGACAAAGTAACTGACATAACTTTAGGGAGGAAGCATTTATTTTACACTGTTTCAGAAGGAGCACATAGCAGAGCAGAGAAGCTCACATCTTGGAGACCAGGAAGCAGACAAGAACAATAAAAAGAGGCCTAGATAAAATAAATCCTAAAGAGCATGTCCTACACATCATACTTCTTCCAACTAGGCCCTTCCTTACATAGCTCCACCACCTCCTATTAGTCTACTTAATTTTTAATCAATCAATGGATCAATCCATTGATTAAACCTCCTAATCTAATGATCTCTGGCAATAGCATCACAGATACACTCAGAGTTGTGCTTTGCTAATAATTTAGGCATCCTCATTCAAATCAAGTTGACAAGATAGGCCATCACAGAAGGGGAGAGGGATATGGAAGTAAGAAGTGTACTCTAGGCAAAGGAATAGGAAATATACAAAGACTTATTGGACACTGCATAAATTATTCTAGAAATGGATGAATAGAAACTGAAGCACAGTTTTGTATGAAGAGGAGGAAATGGGGAAATGAGGCCAGGAGAGGTGTAAAGGGAATGGTAAAATTTACTATGTGAAATACTTTGTACTCTAATTTTTAGGGAAACAGGGAGTAAACAATAGGAGAATATTATGGTGGATTGAATGTAGATGTATAACCTCCATATTAAGATTAAGCTTCCTACTTAAGTATCCAGAAGACAGAGCCCTGCTGGAAGAGGTATGTCACTGGGGGCAGTTCATGTGTCCAGCTCTACTAGGTGTGTACAGAGCCAGCTTGAGCTCTAGCTGATTGTGCTGTCTGGTGCTGCTTTTGTCTCTCTATTATGGATATATTTTAAAATGAGTCAGCTTCTTCCATCATGGTAAAACTTCCCCTGATATTTATAAGCATGAAATATATATTTTTTCTCCTATAAGCTGCTTTTGGTCAGGAGTTTGTCCCAGCAATGAAAAGGTTTTTGTAACAGAAAATTGTTGTGGCCATCTTAAAGATACACATGGAAATCCCACCCACTATTTGAGATCATTGACACTGCGTCCAAAATACTACAAGATGGTATGAAAATATTTATAACTTTCTTGGAAGTAAAATGTGACTTGGCTCCCAAACAGATCAATTTTTTTTTTTTAATGGTGGCTACTCAGTGAGGCTTGGAGGATAGTTTCCATATATAAAAAGGAGCTTATATCATTTCAATTCCTCACTGGCACAAAAGGAAGGAACATTTGGGCTTTTTATTTTAATATAAGCTTGACTTTTATGGACAGAAGAAAGATGTGACAGTCAGCTTTTCTTACTGAACAAAATAACTGTAGTAATAACTTAAATGAAGAAATTGTTTATTTTGGCTCACAACTTCAGAAGTTTCTATTCATAATCAATGATTGTTGATTCTGGGCCTGTGGGGAGGCAAGAAAATCATAATAGTAGTAGCATATGAAGGAGTAAGTTCAATACCTAATAGAGGCATAGAAGCAGAGACTGAGGAAGGGAATGCCCCTAAGAACCTACTTTCTCCATCTATGCCTTGCTTCCTAAAGTTCCTAAGACTTCCCAAAATAGCACCACTAATTGGAAACCAAGCATTTGAAGTGTGAACCTATCTTCATATTCAAAGAAAACCAAAGGGGAGAAGTGAGACTTAAAATCTGTCAGCAGTCAAAAATCTGGATTTGGGGGGCTGAGGAAATGGCTAAAGATCCTGGTTCATTTCCCCAGGACCCACACACACAAGGAGGCACATGCACCTGGAATTCATTTCCAGTGTCTAGAGGTCCTTGCATGTCCATTTTCTCTTCCTTTCTATCTGCCTCTTTCTTTCTCTCTGTCTCTCAAATAAATAAATATATATATTTTTAAAATCTGGATGTTTTTCTAGAATAATCAGATTTGTGAAAATTGAAAACAAAAAATAGTAATGGAAGTTACTCTAAGAAGGGATAAGAATGATAAGAAACAGCAGTAGGATGGCATGGCAAATATTGATAAAGAAAATGAGCTGCACCTAAACTATAAAAGTTAAGATGATTTGAGGGCTATATTTGAGGAATAAGGGATATTTGGTGTACAGATGAACATAAGTATGATAGTGAATAGCAGGTTATTTGAGGGTGACTTTCAAATCTGGTTGAGCAATAGGAAAAGCAATGACAACTAAGGTGGATGTATAGAAAGAGGAATAGGTTATGAGGGGGAAATTATGAGTTACTTCAGGTTTGGAAATGTGTTTGAAATGTCCTAGAGCCACCTTGTTGTTTGATAAGTGAACCATAGTATTTCTACAGTATTTTTCTAGTTAAAGTAGGCTAAATATGGTCATACATCATACTACTGATGATTAAGCACAATTGACTTCTCAGTTTTTTAAAATTTAAATTTGTGTGTGTGTGTGTGTGTGTGTGTGTGTGTGTGTGTGTGTGTGTACATGCACATGCCACAACTCATGTTTGGAGATCTGAGGACAACCTTGGGGTGTTTGCCCTCTCCCTCAACCTTGCTCAAAACAGGAACTCCTTTGTTGTTATAATTTCACTTTTACCACTTTGCTTCATGTACAACAGTCTACCTCGCCTGTGAGCTTCTGGATTCTCCTACCTCCAACTTCCATTGCCATAGGCACATTAGAATTACAGATTCATGTATCACTTGTGTCCAGATTCACATAGGTCTGGGGAGTTGAACTCAGATGGGCAGGCTTGAAAGCAAAAACCTTTATTTGCAGAGCCATCTCTCCAGTCCCAACTTCTTATTTTCTAAGGTAATTTTATTCTTTCCCTATAACAAAAATAATACATGTTAAACAATTATAAAATATAGATAAGTAGAAGAAACTATAAATTAACCATAGTACCAATGCTGTATTGGTGTATTATCATGTGAGAGCATCAAAGGAGCCTAAATCTGAGGAAAAAATTAAATAGGCAAATCTAGGCAAAGCTTCAAAGAGGAAGTATGTTGACCTGGATCTTAAAGGACATATGCTGGAGTAAAGATAGACTGAACATAGAGCCCACACCTCCAACAGTAGCAAATGGCTACTAATGATGCCTGAGAGATGGGGAATCATGTAGTGCAGTGGTGTGCTCACTGGTAATTTGCCCATACTCTACTAAGAACATCCCAACTATGCTCATGCAAGTAATCCTAATTTGATGAAGTGGGTCCAAAAATGGGGGATATGAAAGTAGTAAGAGGGTTAATTGGGAAGAAGGATTTTGGTGGAAAGGGGAATAAGAGAATAATTGGGAGAAATAAGATCATTATTCATTTTATATATGTATGAAAGTGTCAAAGGTAAAACCTGATGGAGGTTCAGCATAAGAATAAAGTCTTGGGCTAGAGAGATGGCTTAGTGGTTAAGCGCTTGCCTGTGAAGCCTAAGGACCCCGGTTTGAAGCTCAGTTCCCCAGGTCCCAAGTTAGCCAGATGCACAAGGGGGCGCACGCGTCTGGAGTTCATTTGCAGAGGCTGGAAGCCCTGGCGCGCCCATTCTCTCTCTCTCCCTCTATCTGTCTTTCTCTCTGTGTCTGTCGCTCTCAAATAAATTTTTTTAAAAAAGAATAAAGTCTTACAGAGCTAGAAAGATGGCTCAGTTGATAAAGCACTTATTGAACAATTTTAAGAACTAGAGTTTAGAACTACAGCAACCAAGTAAATGCTGGGAAGGCATGGCTGCACAACTGAAACCCCAGGGCTTGGCAGACAAATCCAAGGGATCCTTAGAGAAGTTCACTATCTAGACTAACTGAATCAGTGAGCTTTGGGTTCAAGGGAGAAACTCTGTCTCAGTAAATAAGATGGAAAATGATATGACACGTGAGATTAACCTCTGGCTTCTACACACACATGCACATGAACCTGAACCCATGTGAACCAACACACACACACACACACACACACACACACACACACACACAAACACACACGCACATGCACATACACACATGCAAAAGCAGGGAAGGTTAAGATCATACAATTAGTCTTTTTTTTATAGCCTAATATTCCAACTTCATATATTATGAACAGAAGTTATGTGATGTTTTCACTTACATGTGTATATAAGAAATATATTATATTTATATTCATTATGTAGTCTCAGGGTGGCCTTGAACTCATGCTGATCTTCCTACTTCTGCTTCCCAAGTACTGGGACTAAAGGCGTGTGCCACCATGCCCGGCTTCATATATGCTTTAAGAAAGACAAATTTAGATATTTTTGAAGCTGCTTTCTCAGGCTATTGTTTTGGAAATGTGAACCAGTCTACCAAGGTAGTCTGTTATCACCAATTCAATTTTCTTAGGACTGGGCTTGTTTGCTTCCCTGCTGACCTGGGCTACAGAATTACTTTGTCTTTGAAAATGTTTTTTCCTTGGCATGCTGCTATTTATCATAAAGACAAAATCTTTGTAAATAAAATCAGAATTTCCAGTACATACAAAGTTAACTGAAAATTTTGATTTTAAAAACAGTTGGAATGGATTGTGGTAATGAAGTTAATTCCCAGACAAAGAGGCCTCAGGGATCGTTGCTTTTGCAGAATAAGGTCTATGCAGTTTGCTCTGTGATGCTTTAGCTATCATCATAGAAAAATGTTATTGGTAGTTAGACATGATTAATTTCCTCATCAGCAATTTTGACATTTTGTTTATATTGTAGGTAAAGAGCCCCAGATAGATTAGGTAAAGAACCCCAGAGAATTATGTTTTTAGATTCCAGGTGGTTTCAAAATGTGACCATACACGTATTTTCCTCACTTTATTGCCAAATGTCTGAAGAAGGGCATTTTCATTCTAGAAGCTTTTGTGAAATGCTGTTTTCAAATATGTTGATCGCTTCTCTTAATTAAGGCATATCTTCAACCTTGCTGCTTTTCCCCTCTGAAATACAGTAAAGTACTGGCTTTTTCTTCTCATTGTTTAAGGAAATAAGCTTCATTTCTACCTCTCTATAAGTCACATTCTTTCTATATGACTTATTTTATGAGAATCACATTTGGAAATTACAAGATAAAGTGTTTCATATCAGAAATTTATTTATTATGGATATGTGTAAATGTGATAAATCCCTAGGGTTATTTCAGTTGCACTCTAGATTTTCCAGAAAGTACAGAAAGCTTGGGGATTTTGTGGTTCCATAATTAAGTAGCATGAATTCATTATCTATTGCCATAATAATCTTGTGTAATAAATTAGCAGACTTTCATAAATAAAAAGCTAGAATTCATTTAGGTTAATTGTGAGAGACTTTGTGTTTGGGTTTGACTGAGGCTACATATAAATAAAGGAAAGTAGGAACTGACCTCAACAACAATAGATTGTCCTTTATTAGAACAGTGCAAGGTAGCAGTCTCTCCATGGGAATAGAGACTGTTTACCCAGACACTGCTGGGCTTAGGTTTTTATGAGGCTAGGGGCAGGAAAAGTGAGGAAGCTAGGGGAAAAGATAAAGGAAACAAGGTTGTTCCGCCCCTTAGCATCAGGCCTGTTTTATCTTTGTGGTCATGTTCTGGTTTGGGGGTAGGGGTTTCTGCACACCAGTTCTTCTTATCAGGCAAGGCATTCATAGCCCATAGCCTAGGCTACAGCCTAGGGAATTTACAGGTGGCTTTTGTTTTAACCCTCTATTGGGGACAGTTTGTTTTATGACATACTAACCCTTCATTCTAGACCCTGAGGGCTATTAAAAGGATGGGGCATGATCACTGGCTACTTCCTGGTGATGATGGAGTCATGGTGGGGGCTTAAGGGGGTCTGTTTCCAGAGTCCAGAATGTGCAGAAGTCTTTGTTGTCTTGATGATATTAGGCTGCCTTGGTGATGTAACCTTGTGGGTGGCAATGGGATACTGAAAAGTACAGAAGTACAGAAACTAGAGCTTATTTATTAAAGGCCTGATTCCTGGTATGCTGCTGGCAAGGGAGAGTAGTGAGTTCTTAGACACATTAACTTTACAGTTGCAACTTAAGTTTGATTGACTTAAGTAGCCAATTAATTAGGGAGGATCCAACCAACAATCCTAAGAGCAAAAGGAATAGAGTTCCAGCAAGACTCCTAAGTAAGGTAGTCAACCAAGGCTTCCAAGTGCACCTGTGGTGGAACCAAGAACTGTTAACATCCTGCTCTTTTTGACCTTTTTCTATGTCATATTTGACCTTTTGTAGGGTGTTTTAATTATTTTTGTAAAATATTTTAAATTTTTTCTTTATTTATCTAAAATAGAAATAGGTAGGCAGGGAGAGAAAGAGAGCAAGAGCGAGCAAATGAGAGAGAGAGAGAGAGAGAGAGAGAGAGAGAGAGAGAGAGAGAGAGAGAGACAGAGGGAATGAATATGACTGTGCCAGCGCCTCTAGCCACTGCAAACAAACTCCAGATCCATGTCCCTCCTTGTGCATCTGGCTTATGTGGGTCCTGGAGAATGGAACCTAGGTCCTTTGGCTTTGCAGGCAAGCACCATAACCATACCACCCAGCCCTTGGAGAGTATTTTTAAAGAGTCCTGATATGTTTTCATAAAAACAATAAGCCCCTCCCCAAGACCACACATAGTCCTGCCTGTGACATAAGCATTTAGTCAAGTCCTCATCAGTTTTGCAATACCATTTCTGCTAAGGAATTGACCTATTATGGGGCATGTCAATGGACTCTTGTTGGTACCCCATATCAGTGTCAATTTGTTGGGCTATGTGTAACATTCCAATTTCACCTTTAACTAGGGTCACTGTGCCTAGAGCTGCTGATCCTGTTATGCTAAGTCCCATCAGGAAGGACATCAACAAAGGTGTCCTCTTATAGCATAGCCCAAGACTAGGTCATTGTATGAGGTGTATACCTCCAAACTCATTGTAGGCATATACTTGGGGAAGAGTATGGACTGTGGAACACATGGTGGGAGCGTTGTTTAATCTCTCATGGGTAATACATCTAGTTAGACCAAAGATACAAGCCACCCAGTTTCTTTCAGGTGCAAAGAAAACCTTAGAGTCAGTCAAAGTTGAAGTTAGGGTTGTGTAATAGGATGTTGAGAAGGGAAATTTGGAGAGGTTATAATTACAAGTTATTAGGCAAAAAACATTTCCAACTATGGCCCCTAAGGTCAAAAGTGGGTTAAAAAGAGAACAGTTGCTTATGCTCTCATTTTTAAGGATAGGTTTTTCTATGTCTGTGCCCACATAGTAAAGGGGTTCATATTTGAGACAGAGCCAGCAGTCTTTGGCTAGTTATGGCTGTGTAATATTCAGTAACTGATGCATATCTTCCAGCATGGGGAAAAGATGATGGGATAATGGGGTTTCAGGCTTGGGTTTCTATGTGGGATTGGATGGAGATGGACAGCGTGAAGGGTCAAGTACCTGTGGATGAAAGGCAGGTATCTGGGCAGGAATCCCTGGTAGCTGGAGGATAATAAAAGGCTTCCTAATTATACTATTGGGCCAATTGGCTTAGGTTTATGAACCCAGTCATTAATTCTTTTCCTTTGGATGGTGAATAAAGTGCCCTTGTTATACCCTGTAAGGTACAAATGGAGACCACCCATGTATCCAACCTTCCATTTCCAATGAATTGGGATGAAGACTGTGATAAACAGGGGACTGCATCAGAAGTCAGTCCAGCCTATGGGAGTGCTCTCAAGACTAAGAGGTCACCTATTTGATTTGGGTTTCCCACATATGTGGCTATGCCAATACATTTCTAGTAGGGGCAGAATTTCTCAGGTTGATTACAGTGCCATTCTTTGGGGTCTCCTGGGCACCTGTAAAAGTCTTCTCATCACAGGTTCTGGTAGACAAGGACAGTCAAGTTAGCAAATACTACCATCACTACCAAGACAAGGGGAAGAGGTCAGACAGATCTAGTTGAAACATGACCTTTCTAGTACCTGAGTAAGTCCAGGTCACATTCTCAAGGATTTCCCCAGAGAAGAAGTCAGTGAGCATAAAGTGATAGACTGGACGTAAGAGGTATAGGCCTTACCAAATAATATGCAGGAAACAGGCTGGTAGGAGCATGAGGCAGAGAGTGAGGGTGATATGGGTAGGTATGTTCCAGTCCATGGTTTTAGAGAGGAGTTGCAGTTTGGGTGGCACCATACAAATATTGTTGTGAGGAAGTGTAGTCAAAGTAGGAGAGTTAAAAGACCTTTCTCTGTGTGTGACTAATTTACAGTAGTTATAGTAATTAAGCTCGCCTATAGTAGTTAGAATCAGGTGTTCTCCATAAACTTATATGTTCTAAATGCTGGGTTAGTAGCTGATGACAATTTGGGAATTGGATCCTCCTGGAGGCAGTGTATTATTGGTGGTGGGCTCATGGCTATAGTAGCCAGCTCCCCTTTGCCAGTGTTTGGCACACTCTCCTGCTGCTGTTGTCCACCTGATGCTGGCCAGGAGGTGATGCTCATCCTCTGCTCATGCCATTATTTTCCCCTGCCATCATGGACTGCCCTATTGAGCCAGAAAACCAAGATAAACCCTTTCTTCCCAGAATCTGCCTTTGGTTGTGTTCTTTGTGCAGCAATGCAGAGCTGACTGCAACACCACCATAGGGAGAATAACAACAAAAATGAAAACGATAACCATAAGGAAGAAGAGGTTGCAGTAAATCCCATAGGGGGGAAAGAGAGAAGAAAAGGGTTATTGTAAAGAACTATATCTGCTCCTATGTGAAAGGAATGAAGGTTCCTTGTAGTCAGAGTTCTATGGAGTCCATGAGTTCATCTGACATGGAAATAAGCCAGGGCATCAGCCACAGTTCCTCCTGTATGTGAGTCAGGAACAGATAAAATTGTGGGAGAGTGAGTGTCATCTGACAGATCTTTATCAGGTTGGTCTTGTTCAGGCATAGAGGTAAGTTTGGTTATCCTCAAAAAGGTGTGACCTGTGGGTATCACCTGGGAAGATGCAGAAGTAGCTCTTTTAGATGGAAGAGATGAATCCAGGATAGGAAGCTGTGAAGTTTGGCAGCAGTGGGTTAAGCAAGATAATCTTGTGGGGTACCTTCCATTTTGGGGACATAGGTTGGTTGGAAACGTCAGAGATACAGTTCATATCACCTATTTCTAGGTTAGGAAGAAGAAGATCAGGATGGGGTAAGAGGAGGGTAGTGTTAGTATATTTCCAACGTTCTGTCCTGAGTAATGGGAGGACACTACTGGATAGGGAAGGAGGAATTCAAGGGGTATTAAGAGAGAGTCCAGGGAGAACCATGTGTTTGTTCATGTACACAACTTCAAAAGTACTGATCAGGTATGTTTTTGTTGTTGTTGTTGTTTTGGCAGAGATCTTAGTTTGAACAACACCAGGGGTAAATTTTAACCAAATTCCATTTTATTTCTAGGGTGAGTTTGTGAGAATTTCTTTGATGGAATGATTTGTCCTTTCAACTTTGTCAGAGGATTGGGAGTTATAGGGGATGTAGAATTTCCATGAGATTTGTAAGTATTTAGCCATATTTTGGGAGATAGAAGGTATAAATTCTGGGCCATTGTATGATAGAGATATGGAAGGTAGGCCAAATTGTCTATTGTGGAAGCTCTTTTATTTGTGGCAGAGAAGGCTTCAATCCACCATGAAAAGGTATTGATGGTGACCAAAATGTACTTCTATCTTTTTACAGGGGGCATATGAGTTAAGTCTATGTGCTAACCTATGGTTGCTAAGAGGCCCTACATCTGGTGGGTGGGGAATTGGGAGTCTGATATTGAAGTTGGGGTGTGTCCTCTGACAGATATTACATGAATCCATTCGGGACTTATTGAACTATCTGAGGGTTGGAGGGAGGTATGATTTTTGTAGGAATAACAATAAAGTCTGACTAGATGGATGAGATAGGGAATGTAAGTATGAAAAAAGTCACCTGACTATAGTGGTAGGAGTAGAAAGGACCTGGTAGACTTAGAAGGAAAAGGAGACTGAATGAAGGCATGGGTGTGTTAGTTATCTTGAAGGCAACTTTATCAGCATGGTTTTTTGAGAAAGAGAGAGAGAGAGAGAGAGAGAGAGAAAGAGAGAGAGAAAGAGAGATTGTGCACAGCAATGGATGATTGCTCCTTTAGAGGGGACAAGGGTGGCATCTAGAAGGTCTTGGACCTAATAAGTGTTAATTATTGGGGTTGTCTTTTGGGTGAGGTATCCTCTTTTCCTCCAAATTAGAATATTTTAGTGGATGATATTATAGGCATGTTTTGAATCCATGTATATATTAACAGAGAGGCCTATAGCCAGTGCTAAACCTCTGAGTAAGAGCAGTTAGTTCAGCCTGTTGGGAGGTGGTTCCTGGGGTCAAGGGTTTCCTTTCTTTTTTTTTTTCTTCGAGGTAGGGTCTCACACTAGTCCAGGCTGACCTGGAATGCACTCTGTCATCTCAGGGTGGCCTTGAACTCACAGCGATCCTCCTACCTCTGCCTCCCGAGTGCTGGGATTAAAGGTGTGTGCCACCGCACCTGGCTTCAAGGGTTTATTTTCAATGAAGGTGTATGTCCTGGGAGAATTGCTGTGGCCCTGAATGATGACATAGCCTGAAGAATGGGTGGGGTGGGGAAACTTTAGGAATCTACCATCTAAATACCAGTCTAGAGTTTCAGGTTCAAGGAACGGGTAGTCAGTGATGTGTGTAAAGGGTCTGAGGGAAAGATCTAGTATCCTGGAGCATGAGTACAGGAGAGCTTGAGACATGAAGGTAATAGAGATCAGGAGTATCTTATCAGGTTTGAGGGTTGAACAAGGCTAGAAGGACAGGTTAGGGTCAAGGAGATATGTATGTAGAATCTGGACTCAAGACAGTGATAGGGCCAAGAAGAGTGGTTAATTATGGAGATTTTTAAGAGAATTGGAAGAGTAGATGGTTAATGGGCTATATAATGGGATATTTTTAGCCTTTGGGATGATTAAAGCTGCATATGCCAGAACCTGTAGGTGTGTGGGGGGGCATCCCTTTGTGACTCGGTCTAATTGTTTAAATAGAAAAATTACAAGGGCATAATATGTATCCCTTTTCCACTGGCAGAGGAGTACTAGGACTTAGCCTCGATTAGTATGAAGGAACAGAAAATTGGCTAGGAAGAGTTTAGTAGGCTTAGGGTAGAAACCTTAGCTAAGGCTTGTTTTAAGGCTTTGATGGGGTGGTCAACGCAGAAGGGTTAAGGAAAGATTCCTTAAGGGGGCCTTTAGTGGCTTTATAGAGGGGCTGAGAGATGAGAGAGAAGTTATGTATCCATATACAGAAAAAGTTAAAAAGGCCCAGTAAAGAAAGTTTCTTTTTGGTAGTGGCCATGGGATAATTTACAAGAGTTTTAATCCAGTCTGGAGGAATGATTCAGATTTGATGTAAAAGCGAGTGACCTAGAAAGTTAATGGCATCTTGACAGATTTTGGCTTTATCATTTGAGACCCCCAGAAAGCTAAGGTGTTGAGGAGATCGGCAGTATGTGTGAGGCAGATTTCATGGGAGGGGCTGAATAGATGGAGATCACCTATCTACTTTATCTACTGTAACAGGAGGCTGGGATGCATACTGAGAGACGAGAAAAACCTTGAGAACCTTGAAGAATCTGACCAAAGTAGTGAGGGCTATCCCTAAATCCATATGGTCAGTTTGGAGGCTACAAAGGTGCCTGGGTCTTCCAAGGTAAATACAAAGGGGGTTTTGAATCTGAGTGTAGTGGAATGGTAAAAAAAGTAAAATAAAATAAAATAAATAAAACATCTTTAAGGTCTAGGACAGTAAAGTGGGTTGTAGTAGGTTAGATGGAAGAAAGTGGGGTATAAGTGTTGGGAGATGACAGAGTATGTGGGTATAGTTGTCTCATTGGTTATTCTGAGGTCCTGAACTAAGCAAAAGGAGAATGAGGGTAGTTGATGGTGGTTAGAAGTTAGAATGTTAGGTGATGGATAATTATGGGCTTAAGTCCCTTGCAGGTGGTAGGGGGTATTGATCTTGAGTAACATGAGAGTAAGGTTTTTTTTTTTAAGTAACATGGATAGGTTCATGGTGATGAGCAATTAAAGGGTGTTCAATGTCACAAATCAAGGGGGTGATGGTGCTGGTAGGAGGAAGAAGGTGGGTTAGGGTTTCAGAGGAGTCCCCATCCAGGTTCATCTGGAGTCAAAACATGGTGATTGTGTCAAGTGTGGGAACATGGACTAAAACCTTGAGTTTTGACATGCTATCTCTGCGAAGGAGAGGTAAAATGCATTCTGGCATGACCAAGAATAAATAAATAAAGCTTAGGTACCAGAATTGGCAGAATAAAGGAGGTGTACTCTTGGGACTGGAAAGGACACCTGAGACCCCCATTACTGTGATGCTGGACCTTACTGTTGGCCCTTTACAGGAAGTTGGGAGTGAAAAGGAAGCCCCTTTATCCAGAATGAAGACTTCATGTCCTCTCACCACCATCCCAATCACCCTAGGTTCAAAAGATGAGTTAGGATTCCCAACTGGGGTTAGTAGACCTAGACTCCTTCATTACATCAGCTGTTAGGTGAGGATGGGGGTAGGTGAGGGGTATCCTGGAGGGGTTCCAGGGCATCTTTGAGGGAAGTCCAACTTCCAGTGGTCCCATTGCCCACACAAAAGACACAGTCTTATAGGCATTCTAGGGCTAGGACAAGCCCTGGCCCAGTGTTCTGGCTGGTTGCTTCTCGGCAGATCCTGGGTGACTTCTTTCAGGTATGATTTATATTAGGGGTGATAGGTTCAAGGGCTGGGAGATATTGAGGACAGAGGATAAGAGTTGACACATTGTTCATCTCTCTTTATCCTTTTCTCACGTAGCCTCATCTTCCCTGTTGTTAAAGACCTTGAAGGCAACACCTAAAAGGTCCTTTTGAGAGGTCTCAGGTCCCTTTTCCAGTTCATGCATTTTGCCCTTAATATATGGGGCAGACTTGCTGATAAATTGAACATGTAGGAAAAAGGAACCAATGGGGTGAAAATGTCTGTTTGCATATTTGGTGACAGCCTCAATAAGATGGGCTAGGAAGAGGGCTAGATTCTCATCAGGGCCTTGGGTGATTTCTCTTACCTTATCATAATTCACAAAAGTATGGGCATTTTTCTGCATGCCTCTAGGAGACAAGTGATCATCTGGTTTTGTCTCTGAATGCCCAAATCACTGGGCTGGTAAGTCCAGTGTGGCTGGTGGTAGGCACAACTTCATATGGTATGGGGTTGGCCCTACTTTGTTCATGTAGAGAATTTGTGTGGGCTCAAGTCGAGTGCCAGATGCTTTCTTTTTGTCTGATATTAGGGTAGAGATGAGGACATAGTATATGTTTCCCCATGTTAGATGCTATGTTTGTGTGAGACAGATGTTTCTGATACTTAATGGGATATTCAGCAAAATATCCTAATTATTCTTCAATTTGACTCATATCAGAGAGGGAAAAAATAATGTGTACCCAGATAGTGCCCTGCAGTCTCACCACCTCCCACAAAACAAACATTGGTGTGGGGTGTTGGGTTCTGGAACAATTATGGGAGGGTGAAGGAAGGGGAGTTGTGGGTGGGGGGGGAGGAGTTTTTCTGAAGCTGAGGAAGACTTGGGGGATGTTGGGAAGGAAGGGTAGTTGATGGTGTGTCAGGGGAAGGGATTATCACTGTGGTAGACATAGGTTCTGAGGAGGCTTACATTTGAGGAGAGAGGTAGGGAGGGGGTTCATCTGCAAAGAAAAATCAGAAAAGGCAGATCAGGTAGAAGGAGTACTGGCCAGTGCAGTTGAGGAGGAGGTATAGCAGGAGGATCTGGCTAGCAGAGCAATTGTGACAGAGGGAAGGGCACTTGTGTAAATAGAAGAATGCTAATATATAGGGAACTTCAGACCATTTCCCATTTTGTCTGATGGAATTATCCAGGTCAGTGAGGATTTGTAAATCTGAAGTTCCAAATTCATGTCAGATATGATTATTGTCTAACTTGTATTGTGGCTACATTTGGGTAGAAAGCCAGATTAAATGTGTGGCTTTGAGATTTGTTAGGTCTGATGGTTTTAGGCTTAATTTTAGACATCCCAGAGGAGTGTCCTTGGAAATAGAGAGGTTGGAGCCATTTCTTTTAGAATCATTAAGGTACAGGCTTGATTCTGGTGGTGAGTCATAACCTAGTACTAAAATGTGAAAATAGAGCTGGAATGAAAGGTTTGTTTCTGGTAATGAGTCATCACTCAGTACCAAAATTGAGCTGGAACAGAAATCTTAGGAGTGGGGAAGGGTATCTCCAATCCCCACCATCTGGAAAGCAAAGAGTCCAAGGTAGAAACCAGAGGAATTCTGGGATCCAGAGGGACAACAGTCTAGGGTACCTGTAGATTGTGACCAAGACCTGACCTTCCCAATGCCTGTTGAGGTGTTGAGTGAATAGAAGGGTCAAATAGCTAAGGGCCTCTCTGCTGGAGGTTGGAGGGGGGTAGGAAAGTGAGGAGGTAGGAAGTCAGTAAGACTGAGAACTGAGTTTACCTAAGTCATCAGTAAAACCACAGAATGGGGTCACAATGCTTATTAAGGCAAAGGCTGCAAAACTGAAGGTTTCAAATCATGACTGGCAGCTGTTTAGCCTGTATAGTAAGCCTAGAGAACAAACTCTGGCTGGGACCCAGTGTGAAAGGGAGAGAATAAGGGAAAGGAGAGACTCAGAGGGAAGTTCGGCCCTGTGGATTACCTTGAAATGGACTGTTGAAGGTCTAGGGAAACTCAACAAGAGACTTCAGATGTTTGCCAGAGAGTTACTCTGTCAGGAACTCCTCAGTCTCCATAAGAGAGCATCTAGCCTCACACAATCTGCTGGGCTAAGGTTCAGAAGGGAAGTTTTCTCAGAGGGAAGGGCTGGGTTCCAGAAACCCCAAAGCCCCTCATAGGTTTCAGCACCTATATATTTGGGTTTGCTTGAGGCTACGTGAAAATGAAAGAACACAGGGACTGGCCTCAGCAGAAATAGATTGGTCTTTATTAGAACAATGAAGGGTAAGAAGTCTGTCTATGGGAATACAGACTGTGTAACCAGACATAACTGGGCTTGAATTTTTATTAGACTAGGTGTGGGGAAAGTGAGCAAGCCAGGGGCAAAGATAAAGGAAACAAGGTTGTTCCAGCTCTTAGCATCAGGCCTGTTTCATCTTTATGGTCATGTTGTAGTTTGAAGGCAGGAGTTTCTATGCACCAGTTGGTCTTATCAGGCAAGGCATTCACAGCCCATAGCCTAGGCCACAGCCTAGCCAATTTTCAGGTAGATTTTGTTTTAACCCTTTCCTGGAGACAGTTTGTCAAGTTTTTTATATGACACATTAGCTCTTCATTTTGAAACCAATTTTTCAGTAATATGTTAAAATTATTTTTAATTAATCATTTACAATCTTTGGAAATAGTCCTACAGACATTCACCAAATGGAGAGAATTTTTATTGACAAATTTCATACATGTACATATTGGATTTTAAACATAATCCCCTCTCAATACATTATTTTATCCTCCTTCCCTCATTCTCCTTGAACCTCTTCTTATTTCCAAGTAGACCTTATTCTACCTTGCTTTCTTATTTTGACCTCCATATAATCCATGATGAAATGTGGATGGGCTCAGTGTTTTTCAGGTCTAATAGCAACAGCTGCTGAAGGGTCATGAATGCAAAGCCACTTCATGTCCAATGACAGCATCCCAAATTATCTCTCCCTATCTTCTGACTTTTACATTCTTTCCATCCCTGGTTCTGCAATATTCCTTGAGCCTTAGCAAACATGATAGAGATGTATGGAGAGCTCTGAGATAGTATCTTACTCTGTATATATCTTGGAACTCTGGTAGGTCATGCTGACCTTGATCCCATAGCAGTTTTCCTGCTTCAGCCTTGTATGTGCTGAGATTACAGGTGTGAGCCACTATATATGGCGAGAATGTTTATTCAAAAAATCTATTAGGTCAGAAGGTGTGCACACGGAGTGAGTAGGCCAGATACTTGTTCCCCAGCTCCTCCCAGTTCCCTGGTCCTGGTAGGTCCCCTTGTGGCTGGCTTGGGGCTGCCTGGACCCTGTGAGCCTGCTGTAGAAGCAGGCCCCTTACTGTGCCTTCCTGATTGAAGGGGTTCTAGGCCCCCAATTTCTGGATCCCCTACTCCAGAGGGTGAGCGCAGAGTTAGTAGCCAGAGCTCCTGGTTGGGCCCCGACCTCCCAGATCCCTGGTTCTTTTACCCCTGATGCTGACTTGGGGAGGTCTTATCCCTGTGTGTGGGCTGTGGAAACTTTTTGCTCTGGTATCCTGATTGGCCACTGGGTGCCCAAATTCTCCTGAATCAGAGGGTGCAGAGGCCACTGTAAGAGCTGGCATTTTTATCCTGGCTGTCCAACTTCCTGGCTCCTGGTTACCCAGCCCATGATCCCTGTGTGCTGAAGAGTACATGCAAGAGTACATGAGTAGGCCAGAGTGCCCAGCTCCCCAGGTACCTTTGATGTATCTGAAATCTCCACAATCTTTGCATCTATGGTTATAACCCCATCATATACCAGTACACCAATCTGGGTCACATTTAAAACAGAACACCCTATGAAGATCCCACAAGGACAAATAATTGCTTCCTCCTCAGTAGAATAAAGAATTTACCCAATATAGGTAGACCACAATGCAAAAACAAAACAAACAAACAAACAAAAAACCACAAAAGTCACAAAAATAGAGATCTCCACCAAGGATGCCTAGTTCCACAATAGAAGCCTCCAATGAAGTCATAAAGAAATCAACAGAGATTAATCCACAAATGAAAACACAACACCCAGTGAGACCCTGACCAAAAGAATTGCTGAACTGGAAGCAAATCATCAAAAATTAAAAATCATATCAATGAAATTAAGCAGAATCATCTCTTAGACTGTTCAGCTTTTGACAGTAGGCTTAACTTGATTGAAGAAAATGTTAGAACCCTAAAAAGAGATATAAATGAATTGAAGGTGAGCCAAAATTGAAGGAAGATCTCAATAACCGATTGATTGAGCTTAATGAAGACTTGATCAAATGCAAGAATGAATTCCAAGAAGCATCAAAAAAATCAGAACTTGAACTGAAATTGTACTTGAAACAAGAGATGGACATGTTGCAGAATAACATATCAGAAAACAAATATCAAATAAAGCTTATAAAAACATCTCTAGAACCCCTCACCAACAGAGTTACTCATGTGGAAGACAGAACCTCTGGTATGGAAGACAAGACAGACAAAATTGATTGGGAAGCCAAAACCTTTGCTAAGTTCAAAAAATCAAGTGAACAGAATATGAGGGAACTGTGGGATACCCTAAAATGACCAAGCATCAGGATCATGGATATATCAGGAGAGGAAATCCAGGCCAGAGGCATAGAGAACATATTCAATAAAATTATTGAATGAAATTTTCTGAATCTCTCAAAAGAGAGGCCCATCCAGATACAAGAAGCTCACAGAGTACCGAACATATAGGACCAAAAAAGAAACTCTGCAAGACACATCATAGTTAAAACTCTTAACAATTAAAACAAAGAGAAGAGTTGACTTTTGTAATGGAAAGTTTTCTTTGCACCTTCTATTATGAGGGATACTCTTGTTGTCTAGAGTAGCTTGTGTTAGAAGCCATATTTTTTTAGACTTTGAAGTGTTCCATTCCAGGCCTTTCTGGCTTTCAGGAATTCCATTGAGAAATGTGAGGTAATTCTGATGGAATTACCTTTGTATGTAGTGAGAGAGAAACAACTCTATGATTATATGAACACAAAGCCAAACCTACAGAGTATACGTCAGGGAATACTCCATACAAAAGAGTCAAACAACCAATCTCAAGAGCCAACAAGAAGAAGATCACAATAACCAAAACTAGACCTGGCTCAACACTAAAAAATACAAGAAATCACTAAACCTCATAAGGCACCTCATCATGGCAGGGATTAATTCAAACCTCACGGTTATAACCTTAAATATTAATGGTCTTAACTTACCCATCAAAAGATACAAGTTAACAGGGTGAATCAAAAATATGAACACATCTTTCTGCTGTCTTTAAGAAACTCACCTCACCACTAAAGACATCTCCTCAGGGTGAAAGGATGGAAAATGATATTCTAAGCAAATAGAAATAAGAAACTAACAGGTGTACCACATTTTATAAAACAAAAACTACTTGACAACATAACACATACACATCAATATTATCATAGTTGGATAATTTAATACTCCACTATCATAAATAGATCATTCAAGCAGGAAACCAACAGGGAAATAGAGTTCAACAATACCATAGATTAACTGCACCTATGGACATCTGCTGAGCTACCCACTTCAACCCTATAGAATACACATTCCTCTCAGCAGACCACAAAACCTTCTCCAAATAGACCATATTTTAGGCTATAAAGCATGCCTCCATAAATTCAGGAAAATTGAAGTAACTTCTTGCATCATGTCAGATCACAATGTTTTAAAGCTAGAAATTAAAAACAAGAGACACATCAAGAAATAATCAAGACCACTTTAGCCAAGCCACAGCTGAGACAAGAGGGAGATGAGCAATAGTGCTGCTTCCATGCTGAGCCTGATAATCAATGCCAGGGTCTGCTATACAGACCCTCAGGATACTCAACACCTACCAAAGTAGAAATCTAGAGGCTCCTAAGAACTCATCACTGAAGTAGACTTAAAACTCACTCACCATGTCTCAGGAAATTTTGTGGAAGAGGGGACAAAAAGATCATAAGGGCAATAGGTTGAGACATCATGCCCAGAGGCATTCCCTCCCCCGCAAAAAAAAAACTGAATGCTACTCCAAGAATGTATAAACCACAACCCCATGGGGAATACCTGCAACCCCACTGAGGAGAATCCCCAACAAAATTAGGACAGGTATAAGGGAAAAAAGGGTACCAACACATGATGTATCCATATGAAATATGTTGTTAATAATAATCATAACATAAAAGTCTGTTTAAACTTGACAGTAATTAGAATATATAATATCAGAATGGAGATCCCATATTTCTTCCCTCCTAGCTCCAGAAAATTTCCATTGAAGGCTGTTGTAACAATGAGCACATAAATTCATTTTTCTCCTACTCCATTCCAAGTGTTAGTTCTAGGTAATGTTCAGGACAATATATTTGTTGTACTGTCCCAGCCACCAGTTGCTATGGCTAATTTATGAGCACTTGTGCCCTAGAGATTAGGGCTTGACTTTTCCTTCTAGTCCCCATTCATGGACTGGTAGGTGTACCTTGGGTGTGGCATCACTGAGTATACTAGGATATGATCATTTCTTACATGGATAATAATCCATGTGTGAACCACTCTGAGAAACGCAACTTAAGGGGAACCCAAACTACTACCTCTTTATGGGAATGGTCAGCCCCTATGGCAAGGTGTTACTCTGAGAATATTGTGCCTTTGCGTGTAATTCCAATGCAAAAACCAAGATTTTACCCTGGGGGAGAAGCAGACCATAAAACAGGACACTTATAATCCTTTCCAAAGATTCATTTGCAACAAAGTGTGGAGAAATTTAAGTTTTCTTAAAACCAGTGGGAGTTTCAGTGAAAGGACATTAAGAGAAGAGTAGTAGATTAATTAAAAACGTGGACCATACTCCAGATTAATTTTCTGTAGGGTACCTGGGAAAGAGCTAGCTGAGGGACAAAAGAAATGTTCAACACTTACTATGGAATTAACCCTGCAAGAGAGTCATTGGATTGTATATGTCTATTTGTTCCCTCCAGGAAACTTAAAAACAGTGAAGAGGTAGAGATACAATTTAGTTGTAAAACACTTGCCTAGCATGTACCAGACACTAGATTCAATCCCCAGTACTGTAAAATGAAAAATAAGGTAGTAATTAGTGGATATTAAAAATATTTATTTATTTATTTATGAGGGAAAGAGACACAGAGAGAGAGGTAGAATGAATGAATGAATGAATGAATATGAGTATGCCATGACCTCCAGCCACTGCAAATAAACTCCAGACACATGCAACACCTTGTGTATCTGGCTTATATGGGTCATGGGGAATCAAACCTGGGTTCTTTGACATTGTAGGCAAGTGCCGTAGCTACTAAGCCATCTCTCCAGCCCCAATTAGTGGACTTTAATAAGGAGGTATGGCCAGGGAAAGAGACAAAGAAAGCCCTGACAAACCCAATGTCATGCAAAGGAGTCTAGTCATATGAAAGTTTGCACTGGGGGAAATAATTTCCACTAAAACAATACAGCCAGTCATAAGAAAAATAAGTGGGGAAATAAAAAGCACTTAGGGAGAGAGCAATGTCCAGAGTTTCTACAGTACATTATCTAAAATGATCAGTCTCCAATCTAAATTATGAAAAGTATAAGGAAACAGATTTGAATAGTAGATGAAAGAATTGATAATATTGATAACAGGTTAATTTAGAATACCCAGAGGGGGGGAAACTATATATTTTACAATTTCATTCATATATAATGTCTAAACCTGGTAAACCTGTTGGGACAGGGAGTAGATTATTAATTTCCTAGTAGGCTATGGGGAATGATGAAACAAAACTAATAATGAGTACAAGGTTTCATTGTGATTGATTTTTTTTTAAATGTGGTAGGTACACATTCATGAATATGCTAAAGCCCATCAAAATGTACACTTGAAATGGATGAGTTATGTGGTATAAGAATTATATTTCAAATAAAGCCTTTATGGAAGCCAACACCTCAACAATTTACTCATATTATTTTTCCATGAGCTGGAAATGTGGAGTAAATTCACTTCAAGTATTTATTTATGTATTTATTTTGGTCTCAGCCTTGATTCCTTGAATATCATTGTCTAAGTTGACTTTGTGCATAATACCTGGGTTCACTTTTATAAGGCCTTATAAACAACTGGGCTGGCTTGGCTAGCTCTATGTGGTGTCTTGTGAAATTAAATTTTAAATATTGACTTCATTAAGGAACACTAGAGGACTAGTAAAGCACTATTGCACTATTTCTGGATAAGTCTGTGAGGATATTTTTAGAGGAGATTGGTTTGTGAGTAGCTGGACCGAGTGAGAAAGATTCATGTTTAATATGGATGGACATCAGCTGATCAGCTAGGGGCCCAGATAGAACAAAATTGATGAAAAGGATTTTCTCTGAAGTCTTTCTTTCTTATTTTCCCATACTATCATTCTGGAATGTTCTCACATTATCTCTGATTCATTCATCTGCCAGTTCCCTGGTTCAATGCCACTTTTCTCAGAAGATATAGAAATTATAGTCCCTCACTTACAGCAGCTTACTTTTTGATGTAGTAAAGTGCTTCTCTGTTGAGGATAATTTTGCAACATCAGACAATACTTTTTATTGTTAGAACTGGAGAATACTGCTATTAGCTAGTGTATAGAAATAATTCAAGGGTATAGCAATGCCGTTATTCCATAGACAGCCCTCCTATTCCACAACAAATAATTATGCAGTTTAAAATGTCAACAGGGCTACAGTTGATAAACTCTGCCTCAAAGCACGCACATTGGTTTGGAGATACATATTTGGGAATTTTGCATCTATCTTTCCTACTAGACTGAATAGCCCACCAGAATGAGAAAATATCTATTTTGATTAACATTAACCTGATACCAAGAAGCTTCAGAATAAATATTTGTTAGTAATAGATGGGATAATAAGAAAAAGGTAAGAAGAAAGAGAATGTCTTTGTAAGGATGGTATACAATGTTTCAGGGCATAAAAAGTACTGTCTTTACTTGTCATAGCTTATACCATTTAAAGATATGCTTTCGTTACTTTCAAATGTTGTAACATATTTTTGTGCATGGCTTTAAAATATTTTTATTTATTTATTTATTTAAGAGAGAGAGAGAGAGAGAGTGAGAGAGAGAATGGGCATGTCAGGACCTCCAGCCACTGCAAGTGAAATCCAGACACATGTGCCATCTTGTGCTTCTGGCTCTATGTGGATACTAATGAATCAAACCTGGGTCCTTTCTTTGGCTTTGCCAGCAAGAGCCTTAAGCACTAAATCATCTCTCCAGCTCACCATGTGTGGCTTTTATTAGGCCACAAGAACCCATTCTGTCCAAGAATATGACAGTCCATAGTAGTGAACTATTATTTGCCTCTGAGTACTGTCCTCTGAGTACTGTGTTTCCTAGAGTGTTCCCTAAAATTCTTCTAAAGAACACTTCGTTTGCCTCTCTCCCTTCTCCATACTCCCCTCCTACAAACTGAAGGTGAAGTTAAATGCCCTCTGTCCTTAGATAAAGGGGTTAAACGTTAGGGAAAATTCTTCAAAAGTACTTTCTGGGGCTGGAGAGATGGCTTACCGGTTAAGTGCTTGCCTGTGAAGCCTAAGGACCCCGGTTCGAGGCTCGGTTGCCCAGGTCCCACGTTAGCAAGATATACAAGGGGACACACGCGTCTGGAGTTCGTTTGCAGGGGCTGGAAGCCCTGGCGCGCCCATTCTCTCTCTCTCCCTCTATCTGTCTTTCTCCCTGTGTCTGTCACTCTCAAATAAATAAATAAATAAAATGAACAAAAAAAATATTTTAAAAGTACTTTCTGAAAGAAAAAATGAAGAAAGGATAAGAGAGCTTTTAAATATTTGAATTACTTATTTATTTGAGAGACAGAGACACCCTGTGTGTGTGGGGGGGGGGGAAGGACATGGGTGTGCCAGAGCTTCCTGCCACTGAAAACAAACTCCAGACAGATATGTCACTTTGTGCATCTAGCTCTATATGGGTACTGGGAAATTGAACCCAGGCCATCAGGCTTTGCAAGCAAGCACTTTTAACCACCAAGTCATCTCCACAGCCATATTCTTTTAATAAAGTAGAAGGATACACCCTGGAGGTTCAAAATGAGCACAGACCCAAATATGCCTTGAGTCATTATTGAAGGTTTTAATGATAGCAATCTGAAAACTTCATTCTGAGTCAAGCCAGGTGATGTTGGCCTGTAATGCAAGAATATATTATATATTATATATATACTCTGGAAGTTGAAGCAAGGGTATCAATGGCTACTTGAGCTATAGAGTGAGTTTAATGTCAGCCTGTAAAAATAGTGAGATTTCTGACTCAAAATGTAAACCAAAATCAGTGCTGGATATATACCTCAGCGATAGAGTGCTTGTGTAGCATGCATAAGGCCCATCCCCAATATCATATAAGGAAGGCAGGATGAAAGGAAGGGAGGAATTGAGGAAGAGAAGGTGGGAGGCAGGGAAACTGCATTCTGTCCCAGATCATGTGTGCCTTGGATATGAAAATACAATTTACTTCCTATGACCAAAATTAACTGTACTTCATCATCATTGGTTTAACCACCTTCTATTATTGCCTTCTGTTATTGTTGATCTAAGACCTTCTGTTACCATTAGCCTAACCACTGTTCTCTTTTGTTATTTTTTAAAAATTTATTTATTTTGAGAGAGAGAGAGAGAGAGAGAGAAAGAGAATGGATATGCCAGGGCCTCAAGCTACTGCAAACCAACTCCAGATGCATACGCAACATTGTGTGTGCATCTGGCTGAAAAATGTGGGTCCTGGGGAATTAAACCTGGGTCCTTGGGCTTTGCAGGCAAGTGCCTTAATAGCTAAGCCATCTCTCTTGCCCTATACACTTTAAAAAAAAAATTACTGTGGTTCTAATAGCTTTCTGTTACAGTTGGTCTAACTGCCTTCTATCACTGTTGGTTTAACTTTGAAGTTAAAGGCTGCTCTGTGTGGCCCAAAACTCAGGTTGTGTCTTCGAGATGTCAATAGCTAACTGACATTACCAAGAAGGCACAGCCAGTTGCAGTCATCATCATTTACCTTTTATCTTTGTGGCCAATTTAGGGTCCCATGTTGATCTTCTCATTAAGTTTTACCTAAACAATGACAATTAGTTTGAGGATTGCTTGCTGAAATGTAAATGGTTGAAAGTTTTAAAGTACCTCTTTGAAAATCTGCCTTCTCTTCCAATCCCTTAACTCTTTGCCTACATTAACATTTCACCCTTGAGGCATAGATTTGTATTCTTATAAATGCAAAGGAATTACATTCTCTTTCTCTAGCTACTTCCTGCTTTTTAGGGACATTGTGCTTGTTTCCTTTTGAAATCCACTGTCTAGGACTTAGGTTATTTAATAGATTCCCCTAGGAACCTGTTGGGGTTGTTGAGTCAAGGATCTTTTTGGTGTCCTAGAAACACATGAGCATAGAAAACTTTATAAGTCCTCTGTATGTTTGGATTTTGATGTAATGATGTGAATATTTGAACACAAAGAACCTCTGACCATTTTTTTTGTAAGACAAAATGTAATAGTAGAATTGTAACTTAAGGTGTTACTTTTAGGTCAAAAGTTTTATTTAAGAAATTGTAGACAGGCTGTCTCCTGCCTGACGTGGTCTATCCTATATACTGCACAGAAAGTAGTTCATAGGGAAAAGGAGGAAGCACTGATAAGAAAGGCTCTGGATCGAAAGGGGAAGAACAAATGTCTCATGCACAGAAGTAACTTCAATTTGCATTAAAATAACATAATGACACTAAGAAGGCTGAAGAATGCATTTGGAGTCAGTAGGACTAGGAATCTGGATAAAAAAAATATTTATTCACTTGAGACACTGACAGAGAAAAAGAGGCAGACATGAAGACAGACAGAGAGAGAGAGAGAGAGAGAGAGAGAGAGAGAGAGAGGGAGGGAGGGAGGGAGGGAGGGAATGAGAATGGGCATGCCAGGACCTCCTGCCATTGTAAATGTTCTCCAGATGCATGCATGTGATGCAACTGGCTTTATGTAGGTACTGGATAATCAAACAGGGACCATTGGACTTATTATTATTATTATTATTATTATTATTATTATTATTATTTGGTTTTTCAATGTAGGGTCTCACTCTAGCCCAGGGTGACCTGCAATTCACTATGTAGTCTCAGGGTGGCCTCGAACTCATGGCGATCCACCTACCTCTGCCTCCCGAGTGCTGGGATTAAAGGCGTGCGCCACCATGCCCAGCTCAGCCCTTGGACTTTTTAAATGAGTGCTGGTTAAGGTATTACAGGCATGGACGGAGAGTGTAAGAATGTGTCAGCTTTTCCCTGGAACTGGTCACAGGTATCTTTTTGAGTAGCTGTCATAGTGCTCAGTCTCTTTTGAGGTATAGTCTCACGATTTTGGCTGTGGGATATTACCAATGACTACACTTTTTGGTTATATTTTTCTGTTGGTTGTTTAAGGCCATAAAGAGTGTCAAAAGGTAACTTGTTCTCCCCTTTTGATTGTTAAGGTTAGTTAAAGCTTCTTAGGGATTCATCTCAGAGATTTAGGAAGAGACTCTTATGTTTTCTCCTATAGGTGGGACATTTGCTATGATGGCTCAGGGTCTTGCTGACATTGTGACTTCCCTTGGAAGTACTGGTGACATTCGCCTCTCCAGTTACTTTCCTCTTTGCAGATTGTGTACTGATTAGAGTTCAACACCTGAGGTTCCTGATTAAGAGGACAGGTGACTTTACTGAAATTGTAGTGCTTTTAAATGGGGACCTTGTGATCTGCTGAGTCCTGGTTGACCTTGGAGAACAAGAGCAAAAATATTACTCTCTTAATCTCTTTATTCTCTTTGGCTTTTGCTTCCAAGTTTTGATTGTTAAATATCCAGAAGGACAATCTTAAAAGTCTTGAAGAGAGAATAAAATGTGGTCTTATTTTTTTCTTTTGTAGAACACATAAACTTTAAACATGTAATATCTTTAACTTTTAAGTATATGTATATTTTTATCATATATTATTGGCTATACCATAATAAGCTAACATAATAATGTTTATTTAATCAGGGTTATAAGATGATTATTTCAAAGACTTTAAAAGAAACAGAAAGTGGTTGGGGAGATATCTTGGTGGTTAAAGGTGCTTGCTTGTAAAGCCTACCAGCCCAGTTTGATTCCTATGAGCCCACACAAAGTGGTACAGGTGTCTAGAGTTCATCTGCAGTAGTAAGAGGTCCTGATGACACATTCTCTCTCTCTCTCTCTCTCTCTCTCTCTCTCTCTCTCTCTCTCCCTCAAATAAATAAATAAAATAATTTTAAAAATAGAATAATACTTAAATAAATCCAGATTCTGTTAAGATTCATCTTTTGTGGATGATAGGACAAGTAGTTTTCATAGCTAAAAGCCCCATGAGAAACTCAGCAGAATACATGTGATTATACTGATAAAATACAAATCCTTGCTTTTTAAGCTATTTTCCTTAAATGTCATTAAGAGCAGATCCATGTCTTAAGGAAATCTTATTATTTTAGACAGAATTGAGTTTTAGTTTTATGTTAATGTACTCAATTTTGATTTTAGGAATTTAAAAAATAACTTTTATTATAGCCAACTTAATCAATTATTCATATGCCATACAACACCTTTCTATAAGAGTTTTTATGTTGTTTTGAGACAGGATAATATTATGTAACTCAATCTAGCTTTGAACTCCCCATATAGCCCAAGGGAGCAATTAGAGCAGTACTCCTGTCTTTCTCAGCATCCCAAGTGCTAACTAGAATTACAAGCTTGCACCACCATTCTCAGCTCTTTAAGCTTTAACTTCCACAAATTTTAACTTTCTGATCTTGTCCTTATCTGTTTCTCTTTCCATTTTGGAAAACTCCTTTTTATCATGAAAAAAATTCTTATCCAAAAGCATTTGTTTTGTTCCATACTGATAATTTTCTACATCTCTTTTTGACCTTTGCTGATTATTTTCTGCCTTACCAAAATTTAAAAATATCCTGAAATAAAATATTTTTTCTAACAGAACAGAAGAAATCCTTATATCTTTCAAATATTTATTTTAATTTGTTTGCTTTTTAATTGGCATCCAAAGTAATATTTTATTATGGAATATTCATACCTACTTTATTTTTTATTATTTATTTATTTGAGAGCGACAGACACAGAGAGAAAGACAGATAGAGGGAGAGAGAGAGAATGGGTGTGCCAGGGCTTCCAGCCTCTGCAAACGAACTCCAGACGCGTGCGCCCCCTTGTGCATCTGGCTAACATGGGACCTGGGGAACCGAGCCTCGAACCGGGGTCCTTAGGCTTCACAGGCAAGCGCTTAACCGCTAAGCCATCTCTCCAGCCCCTATTCATACCTACTTTATTTGTGCTGCTCCTCCTCCCTCATTCTTCTTCCCTATCCCCTGCTCCTTAGTCATGCTTGTACCTTTCCATACCCTTTTCACTTTCATGTCACATGCATTATGTAGCCTCATATTCCATTCTTTGAAATCCATTTCCCCCATCAGGACCCCCTTTCCAGTTTCATGATCTATGCCCATACCTACAACCATAACAATATACATAGTAAAAAAAACAAAAAACTCTAGGATCCACCTATGTGACAGAACATAAGTATTTGTTTTTCTGGCTTGGGGTTACTTTACTTGACCAAGTAACTTCCAGTTATTTCTATTTTCATGCATATTTCATCATTTCATTTTTCTTTACAGCCAAATAGGACATCATCGTGTATATGTTATGCATCTTTATTATCCAATTATCAAATTAATGGGCATCTAAGCTGATTCCATTTCCTAGTTATGTGACTAGAGCACTACAAACATGGATGAGAAAGTATCTCTACAGTAAAGAATGGAGTATTTAGGGTATATACTCAGGAATGGTATAGCTGAGTCATATGTTAGATCTACTTTATATTTATGAGGAACCACCACACTGATTTCCATAGTGTTTGTACCAGTTTATATTCCCACCAGCAGTGACTAAGTGTTCCTTTTTCTCCACACCCTCACCACCCTTTGTTATCATTTGAGTTTTTTGATGATAGCCATTCTGACTGGGATGAAATGAAATCTCAAATAATTTTAATTCATATTTCTCTGATGGGTAAAGATGTTGCATGATTTTTAAAGGATTTATTGGTCTTACGTTCTTTCTCTTGAAAACTGTCTATTTATTTCATTATTCCATTTATAGATTCACAGTTTTTATTTTTTTGGTATTTAATTTTTATGGTTCTTAATTTATTATAGATATTAGTCCCTTATCTTAAGTATATTTAGTTGGCAAGGATTTTATCCCATTCCATAGGAATTTTTTATTCTGCTGATAATTTCTTTGCTATAAAGAAGATTTTTATTTTATTTTATTTTTTGATTTATTTATTTGAGTGTGTGTGTGGGGGGGGGGGTCACATGCATGGACATGCCAGCCTTTTGCATCTGGAAATGAACTCCAAATACAACAGCCACTTTGAGCATCTAGAATTACATAGGTACCAGGTAATCAACCTGGCTCTATAGGCTTTGTGAGCAAGAAACCTGTACTTTTATATTCCTTTTAGAAAATTTCTTGCATATTCCTATATCTTGGAGTATTTTCCCTTTATTTTGCTCTAACAGTTTCAATGTTTCAGGTTGTCAATTAAGGTCTTTTATCCACTTTGAATTGATTTTTGTACAGGATGAAAAGTGTTGATCTAATTTCATTATTCTTCAGTGGATATCCAGTTTGGTCAGTACCATTTGTTGAATAGGCTGTCTTTCTCTAGTGTATGTTTTTGATTTCTTAGTCAAAAATCACGTAGCCATACCTTTGCAGGTTTATTTCGGGGTATCCTATTCTGTTCTATTGATATACATGTTTGGTTTTGTGCCAGTACTGTGCTGTCTTCCTCCATGTCTCTGTTGTAAACTTTGAGGTCAGATACTGTGATACTTGAAGTAGCATTCTTTCTCCTTGGAAATTTTTTGGTTATCTATGGTCCTTTTTGTTTCCATGTGACTTTTAGACTTTTTTGTAGTTCTCTTTTTTAGACCTTTTCTCTATTTATTGGAGTTTTGGTGAGGATTACATTGAATATAGGTTACAATATTAATTCTATCAATCTAGGATAATAGGTCTTTCCATCATCTACTATGTTCTTCAACTTCTTTTTTGTCCACTAACTTAAAGCTTTCATTGTAGAGATTTTCACATCCGTAGGGTGATTCCCTTGTTTGTTTTTTGTAAGCTATTATGAATGGGCTATTTATCCTGATTTCCTTCTCAGCAACATGGTCATTGGTGTATAGAAAAGCGACAAATTTTGTATGATGATTTTATTTCCTACAACTTTACAGAAAGTGTTCATCATATGTAAAAGCTTTCTGGTGAGGTTCAAACAATCTTTTACCTATAAAGTTATTTCATTTTGCAAATAGGATAATTTGACTTCTTCCTTTCCTATTTATACCTCTTGTGTACCTTTCTTTTGGATTATTGTTCTAGCTAAGACTCAGTATAAGCTATTTTCTTTTTGTTGTTCAAATGAAGCTATTATTGACTAATTATCACAAGTGCCTAAAGCATGAACATCCGCTGTTTGAGTTGGTTCAGGAAGTCCAGGGACCAGAGTTTTCTTTTTCTGTGTAAACTCCATTTCTGTTTATATCTTAATAAAAATTCAGGAAGCTTTTTGAAACATGTACACAGTATTTTAAATATTTTCATTTAATTTTGAAACGTACACACACACACACAGACAGAGAGAGGGGAGAGAGAATGAATGGGTGTGCCAAGGCCTCCGGTCACTGCAAACAAATTACAGACACATGCACCACCTTGTACATCTGACTTATGTGGGTATTGGGGAATTGAACCTTGGTCCTTTGGCCTTGAAGACAAGCACTTCAACTGCTAAGCCATCTCTCCAGCCCACACATTATTGTAAATATATGTTATAAACACATGTAAAACATAAATCAATAATGTTGAAACAGTTGTTAGTATGGGATACAAGGTTAGGAACTTTCTAATTTTACATTCTTCATATAGTTTGGGCTTCCTTTAAATTCATAAAGGTCTGGATACAAGCATGACGTGTTTTTCTTCAAGGTTGGGATGGGGAGGGGGAGATCAATATCTTCCCAGTAGTAAACAATGTACCCCCGATGGAAACTCCTATGTAATATGTGGTTTATTGTTTATTCCAGGGGAAAGAAAAGCAGATGACTGCTCTCTCTGTAGTGTACTAATAAACATTTTTTCTTAAAAAAAAAAAAAGAACCCAAAGCCGGGAGTGGTGGCACATGCCTTTAATCCCAGCACTTGGAAGGCAGAAGTAGGAGGATCACCATGAGTTCGAGGCCACCCTGAAACTCCATAGTGAATTCCAGGTCAGCCTGGACTAGAATGATGTCCTACCTCGAAAAAACAAAGGAGAAGAACTAGAACTAGAAGAAATAGAAGTAGAAGTAGAACCCAAACATGAATAATGAGGGGGAAGAGAAGTTCTACAGAATCCCCTCAAGTCCTACCTTCCAGGGGAGTTCACTGCCACCCAATGTAGCATCTGCCTCAAAGTGGTTCTGAGTGTTGATCTTCCTCTGAGGCATCCTTCTCAGAATGGCTCTGGCATTGCTGGCCCTGCCCAGAAAGCTTTGCAAAGCCACTGGTTCTTTGTGTATGGTTCCTAGCCCACCACATTTGGCATCATTTGAAATATTAACTCCCAATTATTATTATCCCATTCCTTTGTAACAGAAAGGAACAACATATCCTGTGGACTAAAGGAGTACCTAGTTTCAAGGGTTCCCTTATACTTTGTGGTATGAGCTCCTTCTCTAACCCTAAGAAAGCTTTCAATTTTAATTGTATTGAATCCATGTTAATTAATATTGTGTTTTCCTTCCCTTTATAATTGTGATATCTACCTGATAGCAGTTAAGAAGACACATAATGAGGCAACTGAGTAGAATAAAATTGGGCATATCTGGGTCCTGGGCCTGCAGATGTAAAGACTTATAGTTAAGGGCTTGGTGACCAGCACATATGCACTAAGGAAAATCCGAGTTTTTAGCCAGGGAGAGTCAGCTTTGTAATCTTCAGGTCCCCATCAGTTTATTGAAGCACAGATAAAGCACTGGTGCTTGCAAGGTACAGAGGCTAGGCATGCTGTGGTGACAATCAAAATGGAAGGGAAGATCAAGGAATGGCAATGACAGCAGCCTTAGACAGAAAACCAGAAGTCAAGAAGGCAGTCTGGGAGACAAAGAAGACAGGATCAATGGGTAGTGGAGGGAACCTGGCAAGAAAAGGGCTGGGCTGCCATGGACAAAGAATTCAGTAGGGCCTGCCAGAGCTAGGGCTGGAGGAATAGGTAGCTGAAGGGCTATTCTGAGACTATTGCAACTAGGAAAGAGAGAAAGTACTACAGAACAGAACAGAATAGGAGGAACAGGCAGTGAAGACATCACCAGAGAACATAATAGGGCAGTTCAAAGCCAAGAGCATGGGAACAGAGAAGTGTGGGGCTAATCTGAGGCCACAGGGGAAAGTGAGGAGTAGAAGCATCTGAGCCCCAAAATGTGTGGAGCCATAGTCAGAGATGAAGGGGAGACCAGAGTAAGACCAGAGGGGCATGAGAACAGAGAAAGTGAACAAACTCAAGCAGCAGCAGCAGCAGCTAGGGATAGGAATAGGCAGAGATTCTAAGTGGCTTTAAGTTAGGACATGTATCAGAGAGGGTGCTGTAGTTTGTCAGGCATCGAGAGTGGCATTCTTGTGGCAGAGGACTTCAGAGAGAAAATTAGAGTTTTCTAGGCAGGAAGGGCAAGGAAAATGTAGAGTAGCCATAAAGCAGTTCCTTAGGCAGAAGAACCCAAAGCCAGGCAGCAAGTAGGTGGAGAAGGCAGGTGGAGACCTAGCATAAGAACAGGGAAAAGCAAAGCTTCTCCAAGATGGCATTAAAGAGAGAAGGGAGGGCTGGAGAGATGGCTTAGCGGTTAAGCACTTGCCTGTGAAGCCTAAGGACCCTGGTTCAAGACTCAATTCCCCAGGACCCATGTTAGCCAGATGCACAAGGTGGTGCATGCTTCTGGAGTTCGTTTGCAGTGGCTGGAATCCCTGGCGTGCCCATTTTCTCTCTCTCTCTCCCTCTCTCTCTCTCTGTGTCACTCTCAAATACATAAATAAAAATGAACAAAACTAATTTAAAAAAAAAGAGAGAAGGGAGGGGAAAAGGTAGGAAGAGAATGAGAGACAGAGAGAGAGAGAGAGAAAGTGACTGAATCATACCTTATATATGAGACACCCTTATATATCTGAGATACAGTGCAAATGTATTACTGGAGAAATGAAGAATCATCTAAACCCTTGGGTGATGAGGCTTAAGGTAAGGGACTTCTCTCTGGAGAATTATCCCCCCCAAATAAAGCAGAGATTAAAGGAAAGAATAAGAAAGGTTTAGTAAGTTGTAAGTAAAAGGACATACCTTGGACAGTCATGGTGGACACACCAGAGACAACAGAGAAGGGTCTTTGAGTATTTGTCCTTTGAAGCTTTTAATGAAGTGCTAGAAAAACTACATCATAGCCGGGTGTGGTGGCACATGCCTTTAATCCCAGCACTTGGGAGGCAGAGGTAGGAGGATTGCTGAGAGTTCGAGGCTACCCTGAGACTATATAGTTAATTCCAGGTCAGCCTGGACCAGAATGAGACTCCCACAAAAAAAACTACATCATGCTGAACCTCATGAATTTTGAGTAGGAAAACTGCTCCCATGAATCTGACCAGTCAAAGAAGAAACAATTGACCATATTTATTACTATTGGTTTTGACTATATAATCAGTTTAAATGCTATTCTCTGTGGCCCCAAACTTAGAATTTCTGTTTGAGATAGGCGGTATCTAACCTCATTTATTACCTTTTAGCTTTGGTTAGTTTTGGGCCAGAAAGTCTTAACTAATTGTACTTGCTTTTATTATTTTACCCTTTAACTTTGTGATCAGTTTAGCAACACACACTGATCTTCTGTTTCCTTTTTAACTAAGCAGTGACAAGCAGTTTGAGAATTACTTGCTGAAGTGTTAGTATTTCTGAGATTCTGTCTTCTCTCCCAATTTCTTCTTTGCTTACCCCAACCCTTAGTCCTGCCCATAGTAGTCAGGAGAAATATTGGCTGAATTGTATCCCACTAATAAGTGAAAAGAATTTAAGTGACCAACTTGAATATTTAGCTGAACAACTTTCCCAGCAAAACGTTGAAGGCATGATTTGTGTGTGTGTGTGCTCTGCTGCTTATAGTAAAATGCTAGAGGAAGGACATAAATTGAAAGAAGAACTGTTAAACAAACAGAAAAACCAGAATTTGATGATTTGAAAGTTTTAGCTTACTCACACTTTAAAGGATTAAAATTAAGATATTTTCTATCAGGAATGCTCACTTATCTGTAGATTAAGTCAAGGGTGTGGTTAGATACCCGTTCACTACTGCCCCTTGAGGAAATCAAAACATCAATGCATTTATTTACAACAAGCGTGTTTAGGAAAGTCATGGTGTGTGTTTCCTAGCAGAAGAAATGATTCGTGATGGGTTTCTTTTTTTTCCATTGTCAATCTGTGGAGAAGCCTCTTGTCTAATTGTATGAATCTTCACGAGTTATGTGGAAGCTATGGAATAAGTTATATCAGGAGATTACACTGAAAGCAATACAAAATGAAAATGAGAGTCTGTAGGACTCCCAAAATTTGTCAAGACAGGTGATAAGATTACTTAGCTGCAGCCTTGAGCAACAACTCATAATAAAGTACAAATGCCTCCAAGGGCATATCCTTAGTCTTAGTGGGACAAGCTTTGGTCCAAGTATCAGAAGGAGCAATCTTGGACCTTGAAATCTAATGTGGTTTGGCATGGCTAGATTTTAATATTGGTTGAATTGGAGACTACTTTTGAATTGGAGACTACTTTCTTCCTTATTTGTTCTCCCTATTGCAATGGGAAAGTTACTGGCTAGAAATAAAGCAAAATATAAGGAAAAAAATAAGAAACAAAATGTTAATGGAGAAAAAAGTAAATGAGAAAAATAAGGAACATATTGGAGCCTGGGTATAAATTAGGAAAGCCAAGAAAATACAAGTCCAGGCTTCAGAATAGGGCACATTTCTCTATTAACAACTTCTGTGTAGCTTTGATAGGGAACACACTAAGTATTTCATTGTTACTTCCAAAAAAGTTAAATCTATTTTTCAAGTAAGACAAAACCTTAACACTCATGTAGATGTGAAAGAAAAAATATGTAAAAGAGAAACATAACTATTTTAAAAGAGGAGTCAGGGGGTAGACAGGTATATAAATTAGGCATATTTAATTGAGTAAATTGAGGTAAAATAGATCTTAATATAGCATGAGGAGGATAGTCAAACCTCTACTGGAAAATATATTCTTCATGTATATCACTGCCTTTGTAACAGCTGACAAAATATTGTAAAAGTCCTCAAAGAGAATATGTCTAGAATCAGATAACCTGGAGTAGTATCCTAAAGACAGGGAAATTTTCAAGTAAAGCACACATTTATTTCTATAATGTTAATTCTAGTGGAAAGAATTCCATCAAAACCAGGGTCTACTCATTAGGGTAACCAGATTGCTATACGAACATTTCTAGTTTGAGGCCTGGATCAGAGCCCACTGGATACCAATGACATCTCAAAGGCCAATATGTCATAATGGTAGGTCCCTGGCTTGTGAGGAGCAGTAGTCGGGGACACGATGAGCAGGACTGAGTACAAGTGTCTTAAGAGACCAGTATAGTTGTCTGATCAGCACAGCCAACTGGAAACCAACCCATCAACTCTATTATCAGGGAAAAACAATCAAGAAATTCCCTGCAATGATAACAGGCAGACTAAAGCTCCCTCTACATCTGAGATACAGGTCCCTGTGAGCTATGTGTACCACCTGCTACAACAAGAAGATCATTACACCCCCTGCCTAGGTTCCACTACCTCATATTTCTTCCTTGCCATGCTTGATTACCTTACTGAATATATTCTGGAGGTGGCAGGCTCTGAAGCCATCAAGAACAGCCAACAAAGCACTTCACAAGATGCAGAGAGACAAGGAGAGAACAACTGTAAGACCACTTGTGCCTTCAAGAATGTACCCTTCTCTCTGATGAGATGCCTGGATCCCGAAGAAATGGCTAGAGGTTGGGCCACAGAACCTGATGAGAAGCTCACAGAAAGCTAGATCCACAATGTCTATAGTAGAAGAGACTCCCCCATCCTCCACAATTGCAAATAAAATGTTTAAATGAATGGCTCCAACTCCTCTGTTTGTCGTTTTGAGTTGAAGATGTCCATAAGATGCCACAGAGAGGGTGGAGGGTGGCAGCTGTGATCAGTAAGGAGTATTTGAATCATGGATTTCAAGGGAAACGTTTCTACTTAGAATGGTGTGGGTAGTGGCCCTTGTGTGATGTGATGCATAGAAAAAGAAGGCAGAATGACTCTGAGCACAGAAGGCCTTGGAAGGTCAGAAAGAAGTTGGCTGGGGCTTCCAAACACATTGGAGTCCCAGTGTGATGCTGGTAACTGGGTAGAGCAGGAATGCCAACTAGGGGTATGGTGGTGAAGGCCTCATTCATGGGGTAGAAAGTCAGGTCAGAAGCCCATAGACATGGGTATATGAGAAAGGGTTGCACATTATGAACCTGAGATGAGTGGGGCAGGGACATTCACATGAAAATGGAGGGTTAATAGGGAAACCAGAAGGAAGCATACAAAATAGAAATTATTGTCAGTTTTATTTAGTTTATACTTTTAATGTTTATTTTTAAATAACAAACCTTTGATTATTTGAGTTCTTCTAAAATGTCAAAAACTAGAATGGCTAATTGAGGGGTAGTGAGTAAAAATCACAATAAAAATCAACATCCCCTGCTTCACATTGGTGTTTTTGTCTGCCTCATTTTAAAAGAGGTAAAATTGTTAGGAATCTGGTTTGAAAATATGCCTTTTTAGAGATCCCTGAAGTTTATAGACATCTCATTACTGTTGTATGAAAGACAACAGAGTCTCTGGTATGTCAGTCATTTTGATTGTTCATTTGCTGGTTTTTTTTTTCAAATTTTAAATATTTTATTTATTTGCAAGGAAAGAGAGGGGGAGGGGAAGAATGGGCACCCCAGGGTCTCCTGCCACTGTAAATGAATTCCAGACACACGTGCCACTTTGTTCATCTGGTTTTACATGGGTAATGGGGGATCAAACCCAGACTGTCAGGCTTTGCCTTTAACAACTGAGCAACCGTTATAGCCCTTGCCTTTAAAAACAACTCAGATTAATTGAGAATTTAATATACTGTGGGAGGAGAGCAGATTTTGATATTTGGATGAGGAAATCTTAATGTTTTTATTTACACTTCGCCCATGATGAATTAAAGAATTAAAGCTATAAGCTTTTTCTGAACTTATATATCTCCTCCCAGACCCTTTGTCTCTTCATAAAGCTTTCTAGCAAGAAAGAAATAAAGCCTAACCTCCAGACTACACGTCACAGCACCAGAGTCTGAGAAAGGTGGCATCTATCCACATAAAATTGATTACCCAATATGCTTAATGCGTACACAATGGCTTCTTCTTCCTTGAATAACTTTCTCTGCAATGTACCTATAGGGGTATGTTTACTTCTACAATAAACCAAAATAACCCAGCTTTTAAACATCAGATAGCTATTTAATCCCTGTGTCAAGGTTTGAATTTAATGACTAATTGCCTGGCACTGCCCATGAGCCTATGGAAAACATGATATTCCAACCATTGCATATGTCTACAAGTGAGCAATAGTTTACAAGTTGAAAGAGCTCAATTATAATGCAAGGTTAGAATCCAGGGAATCTGCAGTGGTAGTCTAATGTGAGATGCAGTGTTTTAATTGAAAAACAAATTTCTTGTACATGGTTGACATTAAGTAGAAATACGTTCATCTAAAAGAGGATGAAGTCACTAGAGTGAACTGTTTCCTAGCATGGGGATTTCTAGACTGAAGCAGGGCAGGGTCAGAGCTCACTGGACACCAATGACATCACAAAGTTTAGATTATTATAACACCAGTTCCTGACCAATGAGCATCAGTCAGAGAGAGGGTATAAATACTGGTGCTTTGAGAGTCCTACTCCAGAAGAGAAGTGAGCCAAACCCAGGAAACATAGCAACATGGCAGAGAGAAGGCGTAGCCAGAGCTGTAAACCTAAGAAACAGAGCACATCCCGCTCCACAAGAGCTGAGCTGCAGTTCCCCATTAGCCGTGTGGAACGCTTCCTGCGTGATGGCAACTACTCCCAGCGGCTGAGCTCATCCACACCGGTGTTCCTTACTGGCGTCCTGGAGTACCTGACTTCTAACATCCTGGATCTGGCTGGCAAGGAGGCACACAACAAGGGCAAAAAGCGGATCACACCTGAACACATCCAGAAGGTGGTTCAAGACAACCAGCAGCTCCAACAACTGTTTGAAGATGACACCAAGACTCTGATTGCTGAGGTGCCTGAAGTCATGGAGAACTGATGATGCCAGGTCCCAGAAACTGGAGGGACCCACTCACCAGCCTCAGCCAGCCCCAGTGTCCCTCTAGCTAAGGGAGCTCATCAGACATGCTATTAAAATGACAAAACGGATGCCAGTGTTCCCAGCTCCTTTCACTCTGTCGTTTTGAGTGGGAGGTGGCCATGAGGCAACCAGGAGAGGGTGGAGGTGGAAGCTGTGTTCAGCATGGGATATTTGAATCAGTGACTTCCCTCCAGGAAAATGTTTCTAATGGGAAAGATGTGAGCTGTGGTTCTGGTGGGAGGGATGAGCTGGGGCTGATAGCAGAGGAGAGCTCATGGACTCTGAAGCACAGAGGACCTTGGGGGGCCAGAATGTGCTGGAGCTTGGCATGTATGTTGTATTCCAAATGAGATTCAGGTAACTGAAGAAGGGAGCTGGGCTGAAAACCTAGTATGTCGTGAGGAAGGTCTCAGGTGAGCAATGTGTGAGAGGAGAATGTGGAGTAGAAAAAGACTCATTGGGGGCATGAGTTTAATGGGACAAGGATGTTCATGTGAACACTGAGGAGTGAGACAGACATATTGTGGGCACGATTTTAATGGGTTAGGGACATTCACACTGAACAGTAATGGTGAAAACAGAAAGAGACACAAAGTAGGTATTATTTTAAATATTTTTATTTATTTATTTGCAAGCAGAGAGAGATAGGCGAGAGACAGAGAAAATGGGAATGCCAGGGCCTCTAGCCATTGCAAACTCCATATGCATGAACCATTCTGTGCATCTGGTTTTACGTGGGTATTGGGGAAATAAACACAGGTCGTTTGGCACTGCAGGCAAGCGCCTTAATTGCTGAACAATCTCTTCTGTCCCCCAAATAGGAAGAATTTTCTGTTTGATTTCATTGTCTGATTGATTTCATTTATATGTTTTATACCTTGCCTTACTTAAAAAGGAATTTACTTCTGGATTTATAGCTAGTGCTGAGTTATTCTGTGTGGATTATATCCTTCTCTTCTCTTGTGCTCACTGGGAAACTAAATAACCATGGTATACAAATGATTTTATGGAAGTCAGATTTATCTAAGGCATTCAATTCAAATTGTTCTTAATGGATACTGAGTGTTACTGAGCTTTTTTACCCATGTGTTCAGTTATGAACACAGTTATTCATCTCCTCCTCAGAAGAATGCCATAGCCTGTCATGATCACGTATGTCAATATGATCTGCACAATGCAGAGTTATGAAGAGCTGACATGTACGCACGTTTGGAGAGTTTTTTTTGTTGTTTTTTTTTTTTTGTTTGTTTGTTTTTGCACGACTTCCGACTGTTGGGTGAAATTTTTCCCTTGAGGAGACATGAGTACGTCTCTATTCACCCCAGACAGGACACAAACAGCAGACCAAAATACAATTAAACCAAAACCAGTTTTGGTGAATCAAGAATTTAATGGGTTACTCACAGAGCAGGGTGAGGGGTTACTTACAGGAAGGAGGAGATCCAAAATTAACCACACCACTGAGAAATTTTATCTCAGCATGGATGACCAACTCCCCATAGCTGCTCCTAGATTCTCACTGTAACCAGATTATTAGCACAGATGCTTTTCCCTCAGCTTCAGGGTGAAGACTTACTTAGAGAACATGGAGACATCAAAGCAGCCACACTACCAAGAAGTCTCATCTCATCCAGGATGACAACTTCCACATGGCTGCTTAGGTGGAACTCGTTGTACTTTGATCTTTTATCCTCTATATACCTTTTCTTTCTGAGGCTACAAGATATCATTCATTATTGTATGAAGTTATCACAGGGGTGCCTGAGAGTTCAGGTGGAGGTCTGATGACTCTCCCCACATCTTTCCTTTTTCGGGGGAGTGTAACAGGCTTAATCTCAAGAGTTTCATGAGTTCTCCTAGCTGCTTTTGGTTAAGCTGGACTAGTTTTTACTACTTTCAATGCTGAGGAATTTGTCATATACCAATCAACCCCCTCTTTCCTGCTCTTTCAACTCTTTCCAAGTCCTCTTCCACAATATTCCCTGGGACTTGGAGAAGGCAAGGTAGAAATTCATGTATGGCTAAACATTGGGCAAGTATGCCACAGCAACAGACCAGTTGAGCCTTCTTCCACCAGCAACCACTGCCCACTGCAAGATCTTCTCCTTCAACCAAGGCAGGCAGCAGTAGTAATAGCAGTGATACTCTATGGTTGCAAGCACAAACATTTAGCAGGAAATTTGACAGAGCCATCGCATCCACTAAGCAAAACGATACCAGTTGCTTCCCTACTAGGGCCCATGGCCTTCACAGCCACAGGCTTCTGACCCAGTTTACAGTATCAGATATGAACTCCTTCCTGTGGAGCAGGCCTTGAATCCAGTAAAAATGTTGTTGTGCCACTATTGCATAGGTAGGCACATCTTGCCTGGCATGTTGGTACTGTATTGCACAGGGTTCACTGGTGAGTAGAACTTTGAATAACTATTCTCCCCCCAAAAGCCTAACATAGTACTTTCCAGCAGCAGCTCGATTTCTCTATGTCCTATAACCAAAGCATGACATGCTTTCACCAATAGGGTCTTAGTTTAATTTAGTTCTGGAATGCAACCAACAACAGTGGCAATAACCTTTTATATTTGGGGAGAACTCTGAGGCCTTCCTGGCCAACAACGCTTAGGGAGCTTGCTCATCCCTTTATTCTTTCCCAGATATTCTTTCCAAATCTGTAACACAAAGATCAGTACTGTAACATGTATGTAATGAAACCATTTTACATAAGGTGGACGGGCTCTGTGAAGGCCCAACTTCATCCATTCCAAGCAGGCATCAGTTGGTCTCAGGAGTCAGAACTAAGGGAATATTTAAGAAGACCATTAGAAAGTTCCAGTACAACATTTAAAAAGTCCATTGCTTTCATCATCTGTTTCCACAAATAAAGGAAACATTGGTTGGGGACAGTGCCATGGATAGGAGGTACTACCTTATCTAGCTTTCCGTAATCCACAAACATTTTCTTTGAACTATCCTGCTTCCTCTCTCTAAGATGTTTCCATAGGGTCTCCTTGAATCTCCTCATCCCCAGGGATTACTGGGGCCCACTCAAGCCATCTGGCCCAACCCAAGGCCAAGGCTGCTATCCAGCCTGCTATAGTACCTGTCTTTGGGTTGGCTTTCCCCATTCCCTGTTTTGATAGACCCCAAGGAGCATGAACTGAACCTGCAACTCTCATCATTGCCTCTTTCTTAGCCACACCTGACTGGTCTAAACCTCTGGTTAGACCATCAATTTCCACCCCTATCATATTTTTTTGCAGTACAGAAATGAATACGGATCACTCAGGGGGGCATAATTGTTTATCCCTGGGACAACCCTAGTTCTTTTTACCTGAAGCACCCTATCATTAATACACTCTAAAAACTGTTCTTCAGGCCTTATAGAAGCTCTCTCACACAGCATTTGGCCTTCTGTCATTTTTTTTTTCCTTCAGAACTCCACGTTGACACAAATATTGCCACATTTGCTTTCTAGTGACTTGAACCTGCTTGATCCTTCTTTCATTTTCTCTAGATTGCTTTACCACTTTATGGACTTGATTTAGATGCTTCTTTTGCTTAAAAGTCTTTCCTATTCAAGTAGCTCAGTGGTAGAATACTCCCTAACTGAGGGTTTCCTGAACCATACCATCATTAATACCTTTGTCTTCATACTGAATCATGGATTGTCCTCTCATCTCTATTAAAGGTTGGATCTAATAGGCATTTTCTATCACCTTTACCTTATTATTTTATCTAATTCAGCTGCCAAATCAGAAACTAATGCAGAAGATGCTAGCCATATGTCCTTTTTCCCTTTGTTGCTCTGTTTTTATACAAATTAGTTCTTTCTATGCAGCCATCTTGGTTCAGCTGTACACCTTATTACACAATACAATGGCCAAACTACTTCTCTGACAGCCTGACAACACTTTAGTCCCTGATACACCACACACAGGGACTTCCACACATCATCAAATCCTTCAGGACATCCCTATACTCTTTTGATGTATCCCACTCAGTAAGCATGCCATCCATAACACATAGAGGAAGAAGGCCACCCTGGGATTACCTATTTGACACTCTTCCTTCTGATGGCTCAGCCTTAGTTACATGTCTTAATACTCATAGCATAACACATGTAACTGCTACCACTACCACCACAAGAAGACACACCACCAAGCACCTCACTTACCCCATGGGGAGGAGTAACCATGTCAGGCTATCCCCTGCAGATACTCACATCCCCTCACCTCATTTTAATCCCTTGTTGACAATATCCAGTACCATCCCATTGCTCCTCCCAAACTCATCTTTGGTCTTGCCATCCCTGTCCAGGTGCAATGTGTTGTGTCCTCCCAAACTTATCTTTGGTTTGGTCAGGATCCTTTTTGTGATGCCAGATGTTGTGTCCTCCTAGTTTCTCTGTTTAGACATTATTATTAGACCTCATCACTGGTTCTGTCAAGTCCATGTTTGGGTGTTAATGGGCTTTGTGAATTTTTTTTTTCTTTGGGGAGACATGAACACATGTCAGTTTACCCTAGATAAGATACAGACAGTAGGCCAAAGTACAGTTACAAAAAAACCACTGGTGAGCCAATGAATTCAATGGGGTTACTCACAGAGCAGGGTGCAGGATTACTTACAGGAAGGTGGAACCCCTAAAGTAGCCCTACCACTGACAAGTCTCATCCTAGCATGGGTGATGACCTCCCCATGGCTGCTCATAGTTGCTACCTGTGTGGGGATTACTTCTGCAGATGTTCCTCCCTCAGTCTCAGAGTGAGCACAGAGCACGAAGCACAGAGACCCTAAGGCAGCCATGCCACCAGGAAGTCTCATCCCATCCTGGATGATAATCTCTCCATGGTGGCTTAGGTGGAGATCATTGTCCCTTTTACCCTCTGTATATTCTTTCTTCCTGAGGCCATAAGACCTCATGTGTCATTGCATATAGCTATCACACCTGAGATTTCAGGTGGGGGTCTGATGACCCTCTCCATGCCTTTCCTTCAATGGGGGAATGTCAACAGGCATAATCTCATGTCTTTCATGAGTTGTCCCACCTGCTTTTGGTAAAGCTGGCAATAGTTGATTATTGCTTTCATTGTGCAGGAATTTGCCATGCAACACTGACTGTGATAAATGCTTCTCAGCAAGAGCAGGTGGATGATTGCCTCTTCTTGATCACTTCCTAGACATATCCTTCTCCTCCTTTCCCTGAAGTGAAGCAGCTGTGTGCTCAGGGCCTGGGATTTTCCTATTGCAGTGGCATTCATTGAAACATGAATGGCCCCAGAATAACCAATGCCAGAGAATTTGACATACTTAGATATTAACATGTTAGTTAAAATTGATATCTGATGTGTAAAGCTGTCTATTTGGCCTACTGCAGTCTAAAACACTTCTGTATCTGGGTAGGCCACAGGACAGCATGGAAGAGAATTAATTTAAGATAGGAGAAGCAATAATAGGTTTGTGAGCAATTCTGTGTGTTCAGGTAGTCATCTTACAGTCCATGCAGCAGTGGACTGTAATGATCACTGTGACGACTATAATGGCTGACTTCTCTGTTTCATGTGTGAGGTGAAGTTCTAGATATTGGACTTGATTGAACTTTGGTTGGCAAAGCCTTTATGTAGTCAAGAGGCTTGTGTGGATCAGCAGGATTAAAGCCCTCTCTTTGTAGATTGTGCTCAGCTGTACCTGTAGGTTTCCCAGGAAACAGGGGACATGATCAACACAGCAAATCCACCTTCTGCACATGCAAGGAATCTTATGTGTGGAAGGAGAAATGAGCCTTTGTCTTTAGAAAGGCATAAACCCAGTAGTTGGAGACCTCTGTGCTTTTCTGAAAGACAGGAAAGGAAATGGTGAGGAAAGATTCTAGCTTGGCCCCTTAGAGAGGTCACCACTGTATACTAATGCCATATTTGGAGAGGGTGCAATTAAATGTCAGTGAGAGGCTGGCATTGTAGCTTCCATATTCCTGTTAGGCTTTTAAGAAGTTCTGTGATAATATTGGTGTCAGAGAAGGCCAGGTTCTATCACAAGTCAAGTTAGCACATAATATTACCTGTTAGAATCAATAATATTACCTGTTAGAATCAATGGGCCTGGGTGGGGATGGTGGAACGTGTCTATAATTGAAGAACTCAAGGAGGTAGAGGAAGGAGGATCAGAAATTCAGGGCGGCCTTAGCTACCTAGTAAGTTTGGGGCCAATCTGTGTTATATCAGAAGGTATTTTCACAAAACCAACCCACCAAGCAAGCAAGCAAACACCACCACCAACAAAAAATCACAAAGAATCAATAGGTCTAATAGTTAAACCTGACAGAAAATTGGAGGGTAATATTTGCTTGGTGTTGGCACAAACTCAAGGCCTATAAACTAGGCTGGCCTCAAATGAAGAGCTGCCTGGGGAACAGAGTTGATTTGAAATCCCAGCTCTGCTGATTATTAGATCTAGCAGATCCCCTATAGGATATGAACTGAGCAAGATTGCTTGACTATTCAGACAATGCCTTTTATATTTCAAAAATAGGGCTCTAAAAGGAAGGGTTATTACAAGAACATCCAATGCCTTAGTTCCTAATGTGCAGATTACAAAGTGGCAGGTCAATGTCTATCAAAACAGGAGGTGATATCATTATGGCTGCAACAGTGTCTTAAAAAAAACATCAGTTGGCTGCCAACATTTCAAATCTAGATCCTACATGACTACAGTCAGATAAAGACAATTAGTTGCTACCCCTTTGAAAACAAGTTCTTGCTTCATTTCAGCCCTTACCATTCTACACTAAGTCTCCCATGTATATGACTGACACTTAAAACTACTTAAATTAATATTTCTGTTGTAATATGAAATCAAAACAGCAATTTTTGGAGAAAATTATTTTCATTTAATAAATTCATATAATACAGTACTCATCAAACTGCCTTTGATGTGAAAATGAGATTTCCCATTTTCCTTGTTTTGTTTATGACCTGATGATGCTCTTATACATAATTAGTGAGCATCTCACTGTTGAATCTTCATTAGAGTCTAATTAACACCCAGATTTGTGGGCACCATAACCAATGAGATGATTTTACTTAATTTCTATACTATAATTTTATACATTTCTATAAAACTTCCTAAATGTTGATGCTCAATTCCTTGGCCCATTATTGCAATTCAGTTAGTAACATGACCATTTAAAATTACAGTTTTCAGGCCACTGAATATTGAATTTATTTTATTGTTTTATAGGAGTGTGATTTTAAATCTAATGAATGACCATGAATAAAGTCTGTCCTTCATAGCATTTTAGTGTTTGTCTTCCAAAGTCCTTTAGAAAAGTAAAAGATTAGTTTATCATAATGTTCTAGAAGAACTGTAGGGGAAATGTCTCTAAATTTCTGCTAAAGCAAAATATACTAAAACAAACTAGTCAGCAACAGGATGGTTGTTTGGATACTGTGATTGAGATATTTGAATTTTGAAATGTAAGGTGAAGAGTTTGTGAATTTAACTGTAGAGGGTAGTGTATATCACATCATAGCAAAATAGTGAGAGGAGATGGAGAAACACTGGGTGCTGGATTTATATAGTAGGATGCTGGTTTGCTGTAGTAGGATTTGTAAGATGGCCCAACAGCTTTCATGGCTCTGAAATGAGATTAAAAAATCTGGGCTGGAGAGATGGCTTAGTGGTTAAGCAATTTCCTGTGAAGCCTATTGACCCCGGTTCGAGACTTGACTCCCCAGGACCCATGTTACCCAGATGCACAACGGGGCGCACACATTGGGAGTTTGTTTGCAGTGGCTGGAGGCCCTGGCGCGCCCATTCCCTCTCTCTCTTTCTCTCTCTCTCTGCCTCTTTCTCTCTGTGTCTGTCTTTCACTCTCAAATAAATAAATAAATAAATAAATTTTAAAAAATTACTTGTCAGCTGAGACCAGTAAGTCACAGCTTATTCAAGGTCCCATGGTTAATGTATAGCATAGCAGGAAATAGGAGCCTATTCCCTCCCCTCCGCCACCATCCATCCTGTTGCTATGTCTCTTTCTTATGCTCTGTCCTGTGAAAGAGCCTAAAGATAGAAAGTATTTGATATTCTTTGGTAAAATGAAGCTCATTTATACTCATGTGTTAAGGTTGTTCTGATTTCTAGGAACATACTTAGAAATCCATAAGAATTTTTATTTGTGTTTTACTTGGATCTTCACAGTCAAGTTAGGAGAAAAGGATGATTTTATAGTCTAGGTTTTTGGACTTTGCAAACTGAAGTCTTGTTCTCTTGTGTATTTTGTTCAGCTTCACAGTTAAAGTGTTCTGTATATTCTGACTGTAGCCACTACCATGTTCTCAAAAGTTATTATGTGAGGACATGATAAACTCAGACCCAAGAACTTATTCTCTGAAGTAACCAAGGTCCTTTCTTTCCTCACTGGACTTTGGGAGAGTGTTTCTTCATTGAAAGCAGAAACCCATGTCCTGCAGCTCATTGTAGATCTTCAGGGAAGCACTAGTGTACATCAAAAACTAGCTATAATGTTACTCCAGACTTTAGTTATCTAGAGATTGTGGAATTGTCCACAAGTTTACGTGTTGTAAACCTTGTGGCTGTGGAAATACAAGTTTGTTAAAAAAGAATTCAATTTGGCTAAACAAATTTGTAATAATTAAATTATTAATTTATAACAGAAGTAATTCTAGATAATATGGTCAATAAAGCTGTTTTAGTTTAAGAAAAAAATACCTAACAATCATAAAAATGTATGATTATGTTAGCAATTCTACACTAGAATTCTCCAGACAACAAAACAGAACACACAGAGAGAGAGAGAGAGAGAGAGAGAGAGAGAGAGAGAGAGAGAGAGAGAACAGGAGAGAAAGAGAGAGGGTGAGCGAGCAGGGGAGAAAGAGAGAGGGAGAGAGGGAGAGATTTATTATTGAAATTGGTTTGCTCAATTGTAAAGGGCAAAATATACCACAATCTGCAAGTTTGATTCCAGGCAATTTGGATGTATAATTAAATCTGTAAAGGGGTAAAGAGTAAAAGAGATAGTATAGGTCCCAATCTGAATCTGTAAGCCACCAAGTCATGAATGTTGATGTTCAGTTATAGAGAAAGCTACATGTCTCAGCATAGAGTACTCCTTCCAACTTTTTGTTCCTTTTAGGCTCTCACTGAATTGGATGAGGTTCACCCACATTGGTAAAAATGAGCTTGAGTTAGCCTACATATTCAAATGCTAATATTTTTCAGAGGTATTGTCATAGACAAACACAAGCAGACTTATATTTTGCCAATTGTCAGGGGGATCCATTAGTTCTCTCAAATGACAGGCAAAACCAATCATGAAAAAACAAAATATAGAGCCAAGTGTGGTGGCTCACACCTATAGTTCCAGTATTCAGGAGACTGAGGTAGGAGGAATACTGTGAGTTTGAGGCCATTCTGGACTACGGAGTGAGTTTCAGGTCAGTTTGGGCTCAACCAAGTGAGACACTGATCCAAAAAATATTAAGCTGGTCTTGTTTGCCAATGATTTGTATAATTAATGTGCATTTAAATTCTTAACATGATTATATGAGACATAAAATGTCAGAGTTCCTTTCATTTAAGAAATTATATAAACTAATAATGTTGGGTGTGGTGGTGCAAGTCTTTAATCCCAGCATTTGGGAGGCAGAGGTAAGAGGATTACCATGAGTTAGAGGCCACCCTGAGACTACATACTGAATTCCTGGTCAGCCTGAGACCCTACCTCAAAAATAAAAAGAGAAAAATAAATTTTATAAACTAATAAATCATTCAGAAGTAGGAAAACATGGCACACATAATCAGAGGTGTATACATTTTTGAATTACAGACACAGAGAAAGGCATACAGGCTGAGAAAAATAGAATGTGGAACTTCCATTCTGGAATTTCAAGCATAGTAAAGAGTAAACACAGAAATAGAAAACATTGGTCCAGATATTTAAGTTAAAAAAAACAACTAAATATTGTCCTCTTAAAGGCTGTAGAATTTTTTAATTTTTTATATTTTTTATTAACAACTTCCATGATTGTACATAATATTCCATGGTAATTCCCTCCCTCCTCCACCCACTTTCCCCTTTGAAACACCATTCATCATATCCCCTTCTCTCAATCAGTCTCCCTTTAATATTTTTTAGTTATTATTTATTATTTATTTGAGAGCGACAGACACAGAGAGAAAGACAGATAGAGGGAGAGAGAGAGAATGGGCGCGCCAGGGCTTCCAGCCTCTGCAAACGAACTCCAGACGCCTGCGCCCCCTTGTGCATCTGGATAACATGGGACCTGGGGAACCGAGCCTCGAACCGGGATCCTTAGGCTTCACAGGCAAGCGCTTAACCACTAAGCCATCTCTCCAGCCCCTCTCCCTTTAATTTTTATGTCATGATCTTTTGCTCCTTTTATGATGGTCTTGTGTAGGTTGTGTCAGGCACTGTGAGGTCATGGATATCCAGGCCATTTTGTGACTAGAGGAGTAGTTGTAAGGAGTCCTACCCTCCCTTTGGTTCTTACTTTCTTTCTGCCACTTCTTCCACAGTGGACCCTGAGTCATGGAAGGTATGATAGAGATATTGCAGTGCTGAGCACTGCTGTCCCTTCTTCCAAGCACCATGATGCCTTCTGAGTCATTCCAAGGTAACTGCTATCTGAAAAGAGAAGATTCTCTACCAAAAGTGAGAGTATCATTAATATATAGGTATGAACATTAAGAGAAGTGCTTACTGGGCAGTTTGATGAGCATAGTATATATATACATTTAGCCAGACAGCAGCAGACATTACACCCCTAGGGCTCATAACTACCCCTGTTTTAGGTTTTCAGTATCAGGGATGTATTCCCTCCAATGGGGCTGGTCTCCAGTCCAATTAGAAGACAGTTGGTTTCCACCATGACAAACATGCCACTATTGCACCTGTTGGCTCATTTGGCCTGGCTGGCAAAATATATATAGAGAGAAAGAGGTAGATATATATAGAGTGAAGAAATGGGCATGCCAGGGCCTCAAGCCACTGTGAGGGAACTTCAGATGTATGTGCCACTTTATGCATCTGGCTTACATGGATCCTGCCTGAAGAATTGAACCTGGGTCCTTTGGCTTCACAGACAAGTGCCATAACTACTAAGGCTTCTCTCCAGTCTATAATTTTTTAATTAAATTTTATTTATTTAAGAGAGGGAAAGAGAGAGAGAGAATGAATATGGGCATACCAGGGCCTGCAGCCACTGCAAGCAAACTCTAGACATGTGTCACCTTGTGCATCTGGCTTGTGTGGGTCATGGGGAATAGAACCTGGGTCCTTTGGCATTGTAGGCAAGCACCTTAACTGCTAAACAATCTCTCCAGTTTGGCTGTGGTATTCTTAATTGACTTGAGCTCAAAAACATATAAACAAGCAAAAAGACTGACAAAGCAGATTATCCATTATTTCTCTCCCAGGCTCTAAAATAAAAATTATTATTCAATCCTACCAACATTGCAAAATATTTTATGAGGTACTATATAAAACAAATAGTGCTAGACGCTCAGAAAACTGAAACTAGGAAGAGTCAGAAACATTCTATGGGTGATTTGGATTCATGTCAAAGAGTCAACAAAAGATGTACATGAGCTTAAAACAAATGAAATGTACATAGAAAAAAGTATTGAAACTTTTATGGCTCTGACAGGTGAATGCATTTGGAGTTTGGTTTGATTTCTAAAATAACTAAGTAATAATTTTAGAACAAGGGTTAAATCATGACATTCATACACACACACACACACACACACACATATATATATATATATATATATACATATATATATATATATATAGTAAACATTTTTGTGATATTAATTTTTTATTGTTTGCTTCAGATAGGTCATTTTTTTAGATAAGCTCTCACTCTAGCACAGGATGACCTTGAATTCACTCAATAGTCCAGACTGGCCTCAAACTCATAGTAATCCTCCTATCTCAGCTACCTAAATGCTAGGATTAAAGGTATGAACCATCACACTCGAGACAGGATCTTCTTATGTAGCATTGGTATTGAATTTGTGAATTTCAGCTTCCTGTATGATAAGTTGTCATACCTGGCAAGATATAGTAAAAGGTTTTGTTTGTTTTAACAGACATGCCACTATTGCCCCTATTGGATCATTTGGTCTGGCTGGCTAAATTTAAGGTTTGCAGTTTCCATTGTTATTTATCTCCATTGGTGAATTCACTCTCCCATAGAGCTGCATTCAGTTTTGCTTTTCCAGCTATCTGCCATCGGTCTACATGGAAGAGGTTTTCAGCTCAGCTCCAGAAGGATTTCTCAGTGAACTTGCAGCCAAAGTATGTGGAGTCTTCAGCAATAGGATCTTACCATCTATTACTGGTAGGAAACCAAGAGGCCCAGCAATGGTCTGTACTGTTTTGGGGACATCAGGGACCTCCCTGGCCCCTCACTGGAAGGTATCCCATTCCTGGCACTGAAAGTTTTCTAGTAATAATCTATGACTTCTCTTTTTGTCCCCATTCCAATCTCACAAAACTCCTTCACAATTTGTACCCTTCTCACTTTCATATCTTTTTTTATTAAGAACTTTCATATATGAACATACTGTAATTTGGTTCTTTTTTGTGACCCATAGAGTTTAATTAGGATTGTTTGTATGAGTATGGATGGTAAGTTATTTTCTAGGCCATTGTCAATTTACCACTGGATACATCATAGAAGAAAAAGTCTCCCTCCACCTCTTGCAACCATTAACTGCTGATAGCTCCTTTTGGAGAATTGGAGCCTCATGAGTCCCTACTACATCCATGATGGTTATGAGCTCATTCTTATGCAGGAAACCACAGCTTTTGTGAGATTATGTGTATAATAGCTACTTTTTATCCACAAGTTAGTATTCCACAGCATACCTCCTTATCCTCTGGCTCTTACATACTTTCCCATTTAAGGATATGTACACAAAATTTATTTATTCTCAGCCATTTTGTTCCAGCTATTTGTCTCTGCATTGTCCTCTGCCCATTGCTAGACTGAGGCAAATGTGTATTGTATGTGGGATAGATATTAATTTCACTGGGCCAGAATGTCAATTTTGTTTGGCTGGATAATGACTTCAAAAAGCATTCAGCTTCTGACTAAATATATTAATATTTGGCAAAGAAAACATTTAGATACGATTAATTGAAATATTTTTGAGGTGAAGGGATTAACCTGGATTATATGGATGAGACATGAATTTAAGTGCACATGTACTTATTGAGGAAGATAAAGTAAGGAGATTTAACACAGAAGAAAATATAACTGTTATGATTTGGATATAAAGTGTCTTCCCGGCTGGTGATGCTATTGAGAGGTGACTGTATCATAGGGGCACTAATCTCATCAATGAATTAATACATTGATAATTTCATAGCTTAGTGGACTAGTAGGAACTGAGGCCTAGTTGGAGGAAGTGGGTCACTGATTCCTGCATCTAAAAAGCACATCTTATGTCTGGCCCCTTCTCTGTTTTTTTTTTTTTTGTTTGTTTGTTTCTCTTTCTAATTCTCTCTCTCTTTCCTTCCCTCTCTTCTTCCTCCCCTTTCTTCTTTTTCTCCACCTTCTCTTCTGCTCTCTCTCTCCATCCTGCCCTATTTTTCTGTTTACTGTGAGATAAATAGCTTAGCTCTACCATGTGATCTTCATCGTGATGTTCTGCCTCACTTCAGGACCAAAAACAATGTGGCAAAGCAACCATAAGTGGACTGAAACCTTTGAAACCAAAATCAAAATAATTCTCCCCCTATTAAGTATTTTATCTCAGACATTTTATCACAATGATGAACGACTAACACAGTGAATAATGAAGTTAGTGTCATGCAATTGGCCTTGATGATGCAGAAAGGGTCATATATTAGTTGTTTTTCTCATTGCTGGCACAAAATACCTGACAAATTTCATTTTAAGTAAGGGGGAGTTTATTTCACCTAACAGTTCTAGGCTACAATCCATCAGATGTGGAAAGGCATGGTGTCATGGGCTTGAAGCCGAGCTGGTCATATTTAACCTATGCGGAGGAAGCAGAAAGAGGTGAATTCCAGTGCTCTCTCAGCTTTCTTATTAAAAAAATATTTTATTTATTTGAGAATGAGAATTGTGTAATATTACAGCTGTTTTTTAAACAATTATTTTTTTCTTTATTTGTGAGGAGAGAGAGAGAGAGAGAGAGAGAGAGAGAGAGAGAGAGAGAGAGAAAAGAGACCAGAAGGAAGAGATGGATAAGAAAAAGAAAGGTATGTATTGAGAGAGATAAGACAGTGACAGAGTGATAGGGACTTAAGGAGAGACAGGACAGAAACAGACAGATAAACAATACACACCTTATTTCAGGAGAGAGTCAGAAAGAAAGAGGGGGCACCTAGGGATGCTTTATATCTGTTCAATTATGGGAAGGGGAAATTCTCTGTGAGGGGAGAAGGCCTTGGGAGACATGTGGATGTGTGAAGATATGCTTAGGGAATGAATCAGGCTAGCTTGACCTCCCTTTAAGACCTTGGAAATCATCAGTTTTGGCTATTTGGGAGAAGGGAGACGTTCTGAGACCCTACTACTTATAAGATTTGTAGAAGAGATGACATTTGGATATTTACTTCTCAAAATTAGTCAGGCTTAGGAAATACTTAGGTTTTCTGTGTAACTAACTGCTTTAACAAAGCATGGAACAAAACATATTGACTTGTCTAGTAGGAAAATACCCTTTAATTCTCTTCAAAATAAAGTAGCAAAATGTAGTCTCTACAATAGATCTTTCATATTGCACAATATGTAACCAAATTATTCAATATGCAAACAAATTGAAAAGTATTACCCATAGATAAGGAACTATGATGTTAGAAACAAACTCAAAAATGCCTAGTTGTTGAGTTTATTATAGAAAAAATTGCAAAGACTTATGTTCAAATAATAGAGGGAAAATATATTTAAAGAATGAAAGGCTAATAAGGTCTTAACTAATATACAGAGTGAATTTCAGAAGGACAATGGAAATTATAAAAAATTAATTGGACATTTTATAATACTATTGTAATAATCAAAGTGAAGACCACACTAGAAGGAAATGGCTAAAGAGTCAGTGAATTTGAAGTTTGATGAGAAGTAATTAGCCCATGAGATCTGCAAACAAAACAAAGCATAAATCTTTGAAGTTTTTCTTCTCTCTCTTTTTTTTTTTTTTGGTAGTGGGGATAAGATAGGTAAGAAGAAATAGAAATAGCCAATAAATATTTAAATATATGTTCAACATCCTTAGCTATCAGTTAAATGCAAATTAAAACTCCATTGAGATTCTATCCTAGACCAGTCAGCATGGTTATCATCAAAAAAATCTAATAAAATATCCTGGTGTAAATAGTGTAAATTGGCCTAGCTAGTGAGGAAATAAGTATGGAGGTTCCTCAAAAAGCTAAAAGTAGAGCTATCTTATCCACCCACACCACTCCTGGTCATATGCAAAATCATGGAAATCAGCACACTATAAATATATCTATGTTTATGCATTATTCACCATTGCCAAGAAAATAAAAGTCTTACTATATATATATATTATAATATATATATAAAATATATATTATAATATATATATATATTTTATATATGCCACATTGAATGAAATTATGTCATTTGCAGGAAAATGGATGGAACTAGAAATCAGCATACTAAGTAAAATTAGTCAGACACAGAAAGAAAAATATTATAGTTCTCTAGTACTATAAAAGCATATTTTTGCTTACCAGGTGTGGTGGCTCACACCTGTAATCCCAAAACTGGGAAACTGTGAACTGCCATGAGTTTGAGGCCAGTCTGGACTGCATAGATAGTATGTACTAGGTCTGTGTGGGCTATAAAGTAAGAGCTTGTCTTAGAATATAAGACAACAATTTCTCTCAAACATGGAATCTCTCTCTTACTGAGTATACATATGTGTGTATGTCATGAAAGTATGAAGTATAAAAGAAACTATGATAGATAAGAAAGGTTTAAAGGCACAAGAGAGAAGGGAACAAAAGGGGGAGTAATGGGGGAAAGATAAAATGATATAGGTGGAATGTATATTTAAACACACACACACACGAATTTATATATGACAGAGAAAGACAAAAACTGAAAAGAGAAAAAAAAAAAAAACGTGAAAGGAAACTTTGGGACTGATGGTTCACTACCAGGAAAAGCAGCACAGGTTGCTAGCCTTGACTTAGCACTGGTCATAGTCAATAACACTTAAACTTTGGACCAACCTGAGGCTTACCTCAGTCACAGTAGGCTCAACCACCAGGGGACTGGTCCCTCTCTGGCCAAAGTGACAATAGCTGTGGAGTAACAGAGTTCTTTCAAACAAGAAGTCTTATATAAACTGTTTAAAGCAAACCAGGCTCAGGCTGCACCTTCAGGATCCAGAGAAAACAGTTGCCAATTATCCTACAGTTTTCTCATGTGTTCATAGAGTGTTCTAGATAGTGGCTGCTCACATAAATCCAGCTGGCTATCTGATCTATAGTCCTATTGCTCAAAGTAATCAGGGCAGCTAGGAAGTGTCCTGCAGCTGCTAATTATGGAGTGAAATTTCCCCGTTCTCAAAGTCTTTGCTTTGTTATAGAAAAAGTGAGCATCAAAAGGTCTGCTTACAATATAAAGTTAAAGAATTTTTTCTTAAAACTAATAGTGATTTTAATATATTTTAGAAGTAAAAGTGCTTAACATCTGTCCATTGTCCCACAGAGGAATGGGTCCCTCTTATTTGTCTCATTATAAGCTCTAAAACAATTTTACTTCATAGTCAATATAGTGTCATGGTTAAGTACACTGACTTATGGTTAGCTTATGAGTCTACCATTTATTAATTCAGTGGCTATGGGCTAACTAATCATTTTGTTCCTTTGTAATATGTGTATATGAATATTATTTTATTATTATTAATTTGTGGTAATTGTAGGATATGATATGAGTAAAACACATTGGTGCTTGACACCTTGTTGTTCTTACTTTCCCCACTCAGTTCCTATAAAAATAGAATTATTTATGGGTGAAAAAGACTATTACAAATGAATCACCTTCAAAAAATTGGTAGAAAAAGTGTATCATGTAAAGATCTTAAATGTGCTTTAAAAGACGAAATTAGTCACCTTTCCCCTCTTTATTGTCACTGAGCTCTGTAGATACTACCTGCTACATAGAATCACTGTCTACTGAAAGTAAACATTTCTGTGTGGTACTGGGTGTGTTTAAAGTGTAAACATTTTGTGGGAACATGGGAAACTGGTTTTTCTAGTTCCCGTATCAAGCACTTCATGAGGGTCAAGTAGTCCTGAATTCTACAGTTGATGTGTCTGAAAGAAAACTGAGCCTACAAAAATGTCCCAACCTTCAAACTGAGGTAAGACCAATGTGCTTAAGGATCTCTAGTGTGCTCTCTGATTTCTTGATGTTTTTTTTTTTCGATTTTGTATGATTTACTGTCAGAAAAAAATATTTTATTTTCTATAGAAAGCGAAAGGGAAATATCTATGTAGAAGAGGCATTTTGACCATTAGGCTGCTGTAAGTGTGGCAGATCAGGATGGGAAATGTAAGTATTTTCTCTTCATCAGCACATAATCCCCAAAGTGAAATATTATGATAGATCTCACTGAAAAATGAGTGTATCTATGAACAAGTAGATATTCTATTAATATGAAGAAATCAAGGACATACTAAAAATTCTATGCCATTTTACCAAAACTGCCCATACCTCAACTTATAAGATAGAAAGTCCTCTTGCTCTTATTTCAAAGATTGCATTTAGCACAATTGAATTATATTTGTATCCAATCTCATTCTTTACCTTCTATTCTTCCGTTTTATTTATTTATTTGGGGGAGATAGATAGATAGATAGATAGATAGATAGATAGAGAGAGAGAGAGAGAGAATGGGTGTGCCAAGGACTCTAGCCACTGCAAGTGAACTCCAGTTGCATGTGCCACCTTGAGTATCCTGGAGAATCGAACCTGGGTCCTTTTGCTTTGCAAGCAAGCACCTTAACTTCTAAGGCATCTCTCTATCCCCATTCTTCTTTCTTTGACAAGATCTCACACTTGTAGACCAGGCCTGCAACTCATTATATAACTCAGACTGGCCTAAAACTCACAATAATCTTCCTGTCTCAGCCTCCCAAGTACTGGGATACAGGATAAGTCTCATTCTATTTCAATTATATATATTAATTATACATAATGATTGGTTTCTTTATGGCATTTTAACACATGCATACAACATATTCTGTTCATGTTCACCCTTTATTGTCCTGTCTGTCTCCCTCCCTCTTCGGATGATCCCTTTCATTTTCCTAACTAGTCCTCCTACTTTCCTGACATTTTTTTTGTTGACACAATGAGTTTAATTAGGGTTGTTATATGAACATGAGTAAGGAGTTATTTATAGGAGCACGAGAAGTTTAACAGTTGCTATAGAACTTAAGAAACTATCTCCCCCAGCAACTATAGATCCTCAGGGAGGGGTGTGAAATTGTGTGGCCCTTACCCTATCAAAGGTTACTTGCCTATAAATCCTCAGTCAGCCTCATTCATGGTATGGACAAGTATTTAATATTAATATACATTTAGTTAATATATTAGTAAACACTGAAAAATCCTATAGTAAGTACAACATGAATGTAGTATTTTTAATAGCAAAAGGAAATGAGATATTGACAATAAATATTAATGTATTCTGGAAAGATTTACCTGGATTTTTTTTCTTTAAAATAGAATGTTTTGATCAGTAATATTATTATTTCTCATTTATGAGAAAGATTTGTATTGGTTTGTTGAGACAGTGTAGCACACAGCTTCAGGTTCATTGAGATAAACTTTCAGACCAGGCACAGTTATAGAGGAAGGGATTTATTGAAGCTGACAGATCCAGGGGAAGTTCCATAATGGCAGAAGAAGCTAGCCTGCCTTCACAGGCCCAAGCAGACAGAGAGAAGCGCAAGTCTAAAGGTCAAAAGCCACAGCACACTTCAGGAACTCCAGATAAGCACACTTTGCATATCTTTAGATTGAAATCTGAAACCCACCCACCACACCTTAAGATCACCCAGTGACATTGCCTCCAGCAGGTGGCTACAGATGCAAACTACAAAAAAAAAAACAAAAAAAAAAACCTGAATATATTGGGGGCCATCTATTCTATTCAAACCACCACATTCCACCCCTGGCCCCCAGTAGATTTATAACCATCACACATTGTAAATTGTACTCAGTTCAATTTCAAAAGTCCCCACAGTCTTGACCAATTTAAGATATTAAGGCCTGTAAAAGCAAACAAGTTAAACATTTCTAACATATAAAGGCACAGAGTAAACATTTTCAACTGGTATAAGGCATAGCAAGGAGAGACTAAAACAATGCAAACTCAACAAACATAAAACTTCTGCAGTTCAAGTCCAATACAACCAGAGACTGACAGTCTCCAGATTTTCCAATTCCGTCCCTCCAGATGGGCAGAGTAGCCAGGGAAACACTTCCATCCCAGGCCAACAGTGCACTCCATGGTAGCATTTGCACAGTCCTGGTATATCCAAAACTTCTTGAGGTCTTCATGCAAATCATGGTCCATTTTCCAAAGGCTCTTTCAGCCTATCAGGGCATCAGGCCCTACCTCATACCACTCTCAGTGGCAGCTCCTGGAAGTGTGTGCAATTTACGACCACTCCTCATAGTTTTCATGCTTCTGAAACCAATACCAGGTGTGTAGGACACAGCCATATTCTTAATTCACAGACAAAATAAATCATAACCTTGAAAAGCAGGTTCCTTCTCCAGTCAACTCTTTCCAAAAGTGTTTGCATTTCTATGATAGTCTTTCCTCAGGCAGCCTTTCCATGGTAAAGCAATTGGGCCATCTTCTTTTAAGATTGCTAATGTGTTTGACAATAGCAGATTCAGTAACCTAAAACCAGTCCCAGTGCCTGTAATATTAACTTGCTTGAGGTTTTCCATCTTAAAATCTTAAATCTTTCAATCCAATATCTTTTGCCAAGCACATCAGTCCATTACAAATTTAACATTGATCAAACTCTCTGGTCCTGGGCAGCAGGATGCAGCCAACCCTTATGCCAATAGCCCAGTTCCAACAAAGTTCTCTGCAGTCTTTCCTTCCCCTTAGAAAGTTCATAAGCCAAGCCTCGAAGTTCAATGCTGTCTGCACTTAGCATTCTCAGACTCTCATCAGAATAGTCCATAAAACTTGGTTTACCACTCCAGAAGACATCTTCAGCTGCAAGCACCAAGTCCATGCCTATTCCTCCAAAACAAAGGTTCCAAAAGATCAACATCCACATGGCCAGGTACATCTCAGCCCATTCCTCAGTACCAAGTTCTGTAGCAGACAGCTTCAGGTTCACTGAGATGAACTTTCAGACCAGGCACAATTATGGAGGAAGGGATTTATTGAAGCTGACAGATCCAGGGAAAGTTCCGTAATGGCAGAAGAAGCTAGCCTGCCTTCACAGGCCCAAGCAGACAGAGAGAAGCACAAGCCTAAAGGTCAAAAGCCACAGCACACTTCAGGAACTCCAGCTAAGCACACTTTGTATATCTTTAGATTGAAATCTGAAACCCACCCACCACACATTAAGATCCACCCAGTGACATTGCCTCCAGCAGGTGGCCACAGATGCAAACTACAAAAAAACAACTGAATATATTGGGGGCCATCTATTCTATTCAAACCACCACAAACGAGGTTTCACTATTTAGCCATGGGTAGCCTGGAAATTGCTATGTAACCCAGGTTTATGTCAAGCTTAAGGCAATATTTTTGCCTCAGTTTTGAGTGCTGAAATTACATATGTATACCACAACAAACTAATCAAAATATATATTTTCAACAATTCAAACTCTATTCTTTTTTATTATTAAATAGGTTTTTACTCAGCAAATACAGTCAATTTGGTACCATTATTAGGCTCATCCATTACCTACCTTTTACCCTTGGCCCCTCCTTGTTGAAGTATATAGGTCATGCATCCTGGAGTTACCCCACAGTTATGGGTAGGATAAATGTCTGCATATCATGACACAACATGTTGCTCTGACATTCTTTCCGCCCCTTCTTCCGCAAAATTTCCCTGAGCCATGTTGGGTTCATTTTTGGTCTGCTTCAGTGATGGGTCTATTTGGGTGTTGGGGGCCTCTAGGTCTCTGGATCTCTGATTTGGTAGGAGTTGATTTTTCTGTGTTGATCTCCTTCACCCTTGTGCTGGTACAGCACCCTTGCTTGTTTTGCCAATTGTTCTTAGTTTCAGCCAGGGCCCTTTAGAGGTATGATGGGGTGGCTCTCTCCTTAGGATCTACATCTATCTGAAAAAGAGAAGCACATTCTCTAATGGAGACTAAGTTAGCACCAGACAAACGAGATAACCCTTACTTATTTATAGAGAATTTAATAGGTATAGGCTCTCTTGTAGCACATGATTGGAGGTAGCTTGAAAATGGACAGTGGGCTTATGTTTGTATATGGTTCTAACTTGTTTCCCAGCTCCAGCTATGGATCCTGTACCACTGAGGGGATCAGTTAGCCGAATCAAGAGCAGTTGGTTTCCCACCATGGCTGTGTGCCACTATTGCACTTTGTGAGCATCAAGACAGGTTATTTTCTGCTAAGTAGGTGAGACCATGAGTTGCTTGGATAAATATTGGTCATTTTCCCCCAGTCGCCCATGTAGCACCTTCTGGCACTAGATGTGCTGACTGTCTGGGGACTGACTCTCTTCCAGCTTCCAGCCAAGCCATTCCATTATATGTGTCAACTTCATAAGGTGTCTACAGCAGTAGGGTCTTACCACTAACCTTTGGTGGGTCATCAAGTACTCTGACAGAAATCTGTGTTCCTTTTAGGAAACCTTCTGGGTCTCTCTGATCAAAAGCTCATTGTGGATGATAGCCACATTCTTGTGATGGGACTTACAGGTCAGTGCCCACTAAGAAAAGGAAGAAGAAGATAACTAATATAAAGGAGATAGAAGAGAGAGAGAGATATGGAGAAAGGGAGACTGTAGAAGATTAAGGTCAGTCTTCATCATACCCTCTCCAGTGTCTTGTGGGTCAGGTGTTCCCTCTAAGGCCTGGTGAAGGTTCAGCCATTTGGTCTGCCTTTCAGGATGTAGAATTTTATGGTACCATTGCTATTTAGGTCTAGATTTGTGTTTCCCACCCCCTCCCTTCCCCACCCCTCCCTCCCCACCCATCCTATTGTCTAGTCCACAAAATGCTTCCTTGGCATGTAAGGCATCTTGGGTAGATTCAGGTTAGGTGCTGTAGATGAGTGAGACTATGTGGTTATTTTTTCTGTGATTGGGTAAGTTCGCTGAGAATGATCTGTTCCAGGTTCACCCATTTTTCCTCAAATTTTATTGTGTCATTTTTTTCTTACTGCTGTATAGAATTCCATTGTGTAGATATACCACCTCTTAGTTATCCATTCTTCTAGTGATGGACCATCTGGGTTGATTCCAGCTCTTAGCTATTATGAATTTAGCCACTACAAGCATGGTTGAGCAAATCTCTCTGGGCTGTGGTTTGAAGGTTTTAGGGTAGATGCCCAATAAGGGAATAACTGGGTCTGTTGTTACCTCTATAGTCAGCTTTTTCAGGAGTCTTCAGATTGCTTTTCAAAGTGATGGTACCATCTTGCATTCCCACCAACAGTGGATGAGTGTTCCTACTTCTCAACATCCTCGCCAGCATTTATTTTCATTTGATTTATTCATGTTTGCTATCCTTACTGAGGTAAGGTGGAATCTCATAGTTGTTTTAATTTGCATTTCCCTGATGATTAGGGATGATGAACATTTTCTTAAGTGTGTGTTTGTCATCTGTATTTCTTCCTCTGTGAACTGCCTGTTGAGCTCTTTGCCTAATTTTGTGAGTGGGGTGTTTGATTTTTTACTGTTTAGAATTTTGAGTTCTTTGTAGATTCTAGAGATTAGGCCTCTGTCAGTTGGATAACCAGCAAATATTTTCTCCCATTCTGTGGGTAATATATTGGCTTTGCTTATTGTATGCTTGTCTGTAAAGAAACTCTTCAGCTTCATGTGATCCCATTGGTTGAGTGGGTATTTAAGATCTTGAGCTACTGGGGTTTTGTTCAGGAAACCTTTTTCCATGCCTATATCATGGATAGTACTTCCTAAATTTTCTTCCAGTAGTATTCGAGTTTCTGGTCTTATATTGAGGTCTTTGATCCATTTGGCTTGAGTGTAGTGCATGGCGAAATGTGTGGATCATGTTTTAATTTCCTGCATATGGTTATCCAGTTTGTCCAGCACCATTTGTTGAAGATGCTGTCTTTTTTCCAGCCTATATTGTTAGGGCCCTTGTCAAATATCAAATAGCTATACTTGCTTGACCCAAAGTCTGGGTCCTAAAGTCTATTCCATTGGTTTATACTCCTGCTTTTATGCCAGTACCATGCTGTTTTTAGTACTATGGCTTTGTAATATAGCTTTAGATCAGGTATGGTGATGCCTGCAAAGATATTTCTTTTGCTGAGGATATGTTTGGATATGCGAAGCCTTATGCCTTTGTATATGAAATTTGAGATCATTTTTTCTATCTCTGTGAAGAACACTGTTGGGATTTTAATTGGAATGGCCTTAAATCTGTATATTGCCTTTGGTAGGATTGCCATCTTCACAATGTTAATTCTGCTTATCCAGGAACATGGGAAGTCTTTCCATTTTCTCAAGTCCTCCTCAATTTCTGTTTTGAGTGTTTTTATATTTTTGTTGTATATATCTTTCATTTCCTTGGTTAACATTATTCCAAGGTGTTTTATTAATTTTTTTTTGTTATTGAAAATGGGACCATGTCCCTTATTTCTTCCTCTGTATCTTTGTCATTGCATATACAAAGGCTACTGATTTTGTGCATTGATTTTGTATCCTCCTACTTTGCTGTAGGAGTTAATCACCTTCAGGAGTTTTGGTGTGGAGTCTCTCGGGTCTCTTACATATACAATTGTCATGAGCGAATAGAGCTAACTTAACTTCTTCCTTTCCAAATTGTATCCCTTTTATTTCTGTCTCCTGTCTTATTGCTTGAGGTAGGACTTCCAGTACTATATTGAAGAGCAGAGGTGAGAGTGGATAACCCTGTCTTGTTCCTGATGTTAATGGGAATTCCTCCAGTCTCTCTCCATTAAGTATTACTTGCGCCTTCAGATCTTTGTATATTGCCTTTATTATGTTAAGATATGTACCAACCATGCCAATTCTCTCCAATGTTTTGATCATGAAGTGATGTTGTATCTTGTCAAAGGCCTTGTCTGCATCTATTGAATGATCATTTGGTTTTTATGTTTAACCTTGTTTATGTAGTGTATTACATTGACAGATTTCCATATGTTGAACCACCCTTGTGTTCCTGGGATGAATCCCACTAGGTCAAGGTGAATAATGATTTTGATGTGTTGTTTGATTTGGTTTGTGAGGATTTTGTTCAGGATCTTTGCATTTAAGTTCATTAGGGAAATAGGCCAGTGATTTTCTTTTCTTGTGGCATCTCTGCCTGGTTTTGGAGTTAGGGTGATACTAGCTTCATAAAAGGAGTTGGGTAGCTTTCCCTGTTCTTCAATTGTGTGGCACAGTTTTAGGAAGATTGGTTTGAGTTCTTCCATGAAGGTTTGATAGAATTCAGGTGAGAAGGCCATCTGGTCCTGGACTCTTCTTTTTGGGGATGTTCTTTATTACTTTTTCAATCTCCATGAGTGTGATAGGTTTATTTAGGAGATGAATCTGCTATGAGTTTAGCTTTGATAAATTGTATGCATCCAGGAATTTATCAATCTCCTCCACATTATCCAGTTTTGTGGAGTAGAGGATTTTGAAATTAGTCCTGATCATTCTCCCATTAAAACTTATGTCTGTTGTGATCTGTCCTTTTTCATTTTGAATTTTGTTAATTTGAAGCATCTCTCTCTCTCTCTCTCTCTCTCTCTCTCTTTTTTTTTTTTTTGCTTTATCAAATTGGCCAGGGGTTTATCAATCTTGTTTATTTTTTTCAAAAAAACAATTCTTTGTTTTGTCAATTGTCTTAATTGTTGTCTTAGTTTCCAATTCATTAATTTCTGCCCTGATTTTAATTATTTCTTTCCTTCTGGAGCTCTTTGTTTTGGATTTTTCTTGCTTTTCCTGTGCCTTTAGGTGGATGTGTAGATTGTTGATTTGGAATCTCTCTGTCTTTTTTATGAAGCCATTTAGTGTTATGAATTTTCCCCTGAGGACCGCCTTCATTGTGTCCCATAAGTTTTGGTACGATGTTTTCTTTTTTTTTAAACATTTTTAAAAATTTTTTTTTTATTTATTGGTTTGAGAAGGACAGACACAGAGAGAAAGACAGATAGAGGGAGAGAGAGAGAATGGGCGCGCCAGGGCTTCCAGCCTCTGCAAAGGAACTCCAGATGCATGCGCCCCCTTGTGCATCTGGCTAACGTGGGACCTGGGGAACCGAGCCTCGAACCGGGGTCCTTAGGCTTCATAGGCAAGCGCTTAACCGCTAAGCCATCTCTCCAGCCCCTTTTAATTTTTTTTAAACATTTTTTAAAAATTTTTTCGATGTTTTCTTATCATCATTCAATTCTAGAAATTTTGCAATTTCATTTTTTATTTCATTTATGATATATTTATTGTTTAAAAGTGTGCTGTTCAGTTTCTAGGTGCCATTGGGATTCTTGGTGGGTCTTTCATTGTTAATTTCTAGCAATATAGCATTGTGGTCTGATATCATAAATGGAATTATGTCAATCTTCCTAAATATGTGGAGGCAGGCTTTGTGACCCAGTGCATGGTTAATTTTAGAGAATGTTCCATGGGCTGATGAGAAGAATGTATAGTCTGTGGATTTGGGATGGAAAGTTCTGTAGATGTCTGTTAGGTCTAAGTGATCTATGGTTTTGTTGAGCTCTCTTACTTCCCTGTTGAGTTTCTGTTTGGATGATCTGTCTGTTACAAATAATGATGTATTGAAGTGCCCAGCTATAATGGTGTTGGTGGTTATTTCTGTTTTATTGTCAAGTAGGATTTGTTTTATGAAATGTGGTGCCCCTGTGTTTGGTGCATACAGATTTATGATTGTAATATCCTCTTGATGGTTCATTCCCTTGATAAGAAGGATGTGGCCTTTTTTGATTATTTTTGGTTTGAAGTCTATTTTATCTGATATAAGTATAGCTATACCTGCTTGTTTCTTATTCCCATTTGCTTGGAATATTGTTTTCCACCCTTTTACCCTGAGGAGGTGTCTGTGTTTAGTGGTGAGGTGGGTTTCATGAAGACAACAGATTGAGGGGTCTAATTTTTTGATCCATCCTGTTAGCTTGTGTCTCTTGTTGGGTGAATTAAGGCCATGGATATTTAGGGTAGTGACTGTGAGACTTGATTTGATCCCTGCTATATTGTGATGGTATATGTGATTTGGTGGATTCATGGACTTTGAAGGTTTTGTGCCTACTCTGAGTTTGGTTATTGTGATCTGCTTCTTGTAGGCATTTGAGTTTGATTATTTGTTTCTTATCTGTGGAGAATTTCCTGAAATACTCTCTGTAGGTTTGGTTTTGTGTTCATGTGATTGTAAAGCTGAGTTTTGTCATGGAAAATTTTTCTTTCACTATCTATTATGAGGAATAATTTTGCTGGGTAGAGTAGTTTGGGTCAGAAGCCATAGGTTCTTAGACTTTGCAATGTTTCATTCCAGGCCCTTCTAGCTTTCAGGGTTTCCCTTGAGAAGTCTGAAGTAATTGTAATGGGGTTACCTTTGAACGTGGTGTGCTGTTTTTCCCTAGCTGCTTTAGGATTTTCTCTTTGGTGTCATGTTTAGAGTCTTAATGACAATATTTCTTGGAGAGTTTCTCCTTTGGTCCAGTATGTTTGGCATTCTGTTGGCTTCTTGTATCTTTTTTTTTTTTAAATAATTTTTTAATTATTTATTTATTTGAAAGTGACAGACACAGAGAGAAAGACAGATAGAGGGAGAGAGAGAGAATGGGCGCGCCAGGGCTTCCAGCCTCTGCAAACCAATTCCAGATGCGTGTGCCCCCTTGTGCATCTGGCTAACGTGGGACCTGGGGAACCGATCCTCGAACCGGGGTCCTTAGGCTTCACAGGCAAGCGCTTAACCGCTAAGCCATCTCTCCAGCCCGGCTTCTTGTATCTTGATGGGCCTTTCTTGTAAGACACTGGGTAAGTTTTCTTTTAATATATTTTTTTAATTAAATTATTTTTTAATTTTTATTAACATTTTCCATGATTATAACATTTCTTTGAATATTTTGTTAAATAAGGCATTTTGGTCTAAATTTCTTCTCCTTCTGGTATTCCAATGATCCTAATGTTTGGACGTTTAAGTGTATCCCACAATTCCCTCATGTTCTGTTCACAGGAACTTTTGAACTTACTGAAATTTTTGAACTCTCAAACTGTTTCTTCCATCTTGTCTTCCAGATCAGAGTTTCAATCCTCCACATGGCTGACTCTATTCTTGAGAGCTTCTAGAAGATTTTGGACTTGTTCAATTAGGTTTGTATTTTATACTACTTTTCTATGTATGATTTCCATCCCTCTGTTAAGCTTCCTTTTCGTATCATTTTTTGATTTTCGTGATGCTTTTTGGAATTCATACTTGGATTTCTTTATGTCTTCATTTAGTATTGCCAGCTGATTTTTGAGGTCCTCTGTTTGTTTCACTCTGCCTCATATCTCTTAACTGTCTTTGAAATCCTTCCATTTTCTTATCTGTTAGGTGTAGTCTGGTGATGTCAGCATCCTCAATATTATTGGTCCTTTGTTGCTTTTCTGCAAATTCTACCAGTAGCTTGGTCAGAGTTGCATTGCTCATAGCTTCATTTTGGTGTTCTGATCCTAATGTCTCTTCTATGTTTTGATTAGAGTTGTTCACTGTAGGGCTAGGTGATCTAACTGGATTTTCTTGCATTTGATATCTCATGTTATTTCTTTTGCGCTGTGGTCTGCCCATTGCAGTGTATGCGTATGTAGGTGGGTGGACCAGCCTGGGCTCAAGCACAGTGGGAATCTGAAGCAGTTTGAGGCTGTTGCCAAGCAGCCTGGGATTTGGGTCTTGCTTGCCAAAGCTGCCTGAGTTCCTGCCTGGCTGGGGTGCCAACGTTGCCTGAGCTCTAATGGGTAATATGCGAAAGCTACTTGTGCTAGCACTAGGAGGGACACAGAAGTACCAGACACTGAAGCAGCCAAAACTGTGGTGTTTCAGAACACTGGGACCCAGAAGCAGTCTGAGCTCCCCTTCTATAGGAGAATGACGGTTGGCTGGTGTGGGAGTGGGAGAGTGGGCGGAGCAGACTAAAGTTTCACAAGTGGGATCCGTAGCAGTAGCGGGCACCACTGAAATTGATCAAGGGAGCTTGAGCTCCAGTGGGCCAGCAGGCGTAGACTGGCCAAGGTCACTCATGGGCAGGGGTAGCAGGGAGATATCCCCTGTGCAGTGAGGCAAGTGAAACTATGTTGGCCTGAGACCCTTTTCCTACAGTAAGTGCGGGAGTTTCCTGAAGCTGGGACCATGGCAGCGGCTGCTTGGGGGAAGGGGTGGGCTACCTGCCCGCCCATGAGGGAATCAGCAATTACTTTTTTTTTCCCCTCTGTGCCCTCCCACTGGCAATCTACCGGAGATTGCTCTCCCCTAAAAGACCCAGTGAACCCTTCAAATACCCAGTGAACCCTTAATGTCTTGCCTTTCTTTCCCCGGGATGTGAGGCAGTTAGGCAGTCACCATCTTAGCCGGAAGTTCAAACTCTATTCTTGAAGAAAACTTCAGTAACATATTTAAAGCATTTAAAATAGTAGAAACTATTACTTATAACTATTTAAACTTTAAGTCACTTAAAACACTGCTTAAAATAATTTTGTCAGGGTTTTTCATATTAAAATTATTTATATGCTGATTGAACAAACAATTTATACTCTCTGACTTAAGTGTATGACGCTATTCTATTGAATTCTAGTGAAATCTATATACAGTTTTTGTTGTTGTTGTTTTTTGAAGTACGGTCTTACTCTAGCATAGATTGACTTGGAATTCACTATGTAGTCTCAAGCTGGCTTTGACCTCATGGATGTCCTCCTACTCTGCCTTCTGAGTGCCGGGATTAAAGGTTGTGCCAACACACCTGGCCTACACACATATTTTAAAATATTATTTATATATTTATTTGCAAGGAAATTGAGAGAGAGAGAGAGAATAAGGATTATATGAGAATGAATTTGGGCCATGCAGAGACTCTTGCCTCTGTAACCAAACTTCAGATGCTTCACTTTGTGCATCTGGCATTACAGGGATACTGGGGAAAACAACTCAGGCCATTAGGCTTTGCAAGCAAACACCTTTAATTTCTTAGTCATATTTCCAGCCCTAAATACAGATTTGAGTAGTCTTCAAGCTGTTGAATTTTGCTTTATATATGCATTTATGAAGTCCTAAATTTATCTGTGTACCTATGATTGAGATTAGCTCTATTATCTTTCAAATTATTCATACTTGATAAGTCTTCTAATTGGTTTAATGAATAAAATTATTGGGTTTCTACTGGCTTGGGCATTGGAGCTCATTGGATATTTTATTGAAACTATTTTCTATCAGTTATTTAATATATTTAAAAGAAAGAAAAAAAAAAAACAGAGCTGGGTGTGGTGGCATATGCCTTTAATTCCAGCATTCAGGAGGCAGAGTGAGGAGGATCACCGTGAGTTCAAGGCCACCCTGAGAATGCAGAATGAATTCCAGGTCAGCCTGGGCTAGAGTGAGATCCTACCTTGAAAATCTAATAAAAAAACAAAGAAAGAAAGAAAGAAAAGTTAAGAAAAGAAAGCACAGCCTTAAGATATGGAAAATGAGCAGTTTAGTAACTTTATTATACAAAGGCATATGCTATGAATGCTTTGCTAATGTTTGTAAACCGTTAATCATCTTTGGTACTTTATATTTCATATTTACTAGTACCTATCTTCTAGTGCCTCCATATGCTGTTTTCTGTATCTCTCTCCCCCTCTCTTGCTCTCATCACCCTTTCCATAAACATTCACACTTTTTAGATGATTTCACAGAAGTCTTTAATGTATCTCCTGCCTCATTCCAAGCTGGTTCCATTCCTTGTAAACCCTTTATGTGTGTTTGATCAATTTATTTACTATTATCCCCCATATGCTCTCATCATGAGTTTTCTATATCTTTCGTTATACCTAGCTAATGGACTTCTGATTCTACTGAAGACAGCAGTAAAGCAAGTGGCTCCCATCACTTGTATGACTTGAAGAATTGTCCACTGTACTGGCCACCTAACTTTAGGACAGTTCACCTGGTAGAGGACAGAGCACTAAGAGAAACAAAATATAGTTAGGCCTGGTGGAACAGACCCGTAGCCCCAGCTACTTGGGAAGCTGAGGCATGAGGATTGTAAATTCAAGGTCTTCCTATACTACAGTGGATTCAAGGCCAGCTTGGGCAACTTAATGAAACCCTATGTTAAAATAAGAGTTAAATGAAGGCTGGGCATATATTAATGCTATTCTCACTTTTAGTTAGTGAAGCTTCTCTTTTTGGATGGCAGTGGCCACTGGGTTGACTCAAACTTACAAAAATGCTAAGAGGTGATAGTGGAATTTTTAGCATTCAGTGAGACATAGAGATGTCACACCCTCCAAGGCTCAGGGAACATTGTTGAAGAGGTAGCAGAAAGAAGAAAGGAAGATGAAGAATAATTTGCAATGCTGTCCTCCAGGCACAAAGTAGCTGTGTTTTTCATGATCTCATGGTGGCTTTTACTATCTACACAAGACCTGCATAATAGGAGGAAATAAGAATGATAACATCAAAATAGAAGAGAGACTAGTTGGAAAGAAGAAGAGGTTCAGTGGATTAGGTAATTCAAGGGGTGGAAAAGAGAGAACTGGTATAAGAGGATTATGATCATGACATATTATATGTATGTATGGAGGTTATCAATAAAAGTTTTAAAAAATGAGAAATGTGGATATAGACAATGGTATAGCACTTGTCTAGCCTGTGTGAAGCCATAGGTTGAATACTCAGTACTGCACTATGTATATTTCCTATGATAGCATTGCAAATTTTTTCACATTGTATTATATTCATTTCCTTTGATTTATGTAACTTTTATAATTAGTTTGCTATTCTAGAATTTTCTTATTCCTTATTGCCAATTACTACATATCATTTGTTTACCTATTTTGATACAATTTCCTTTTCATTTTTTATTTTAATTCATTTACTTGCATGTGCATGTGTGTATGTGTGCATTCACATATATGTGTGAATGGGTGCACCAGGGTCTCTTGTTAGTCCAAATGGAATGCCAAATTCTTGTTCCTCTTTTTGAGGCTGGTTTACATAGACGGTTGGGGAATTGAACCCAGGCCAGCAACCTTTGCAAGCAACCATTTTACTTTTGGTTTTCTGTTCTCCTCTACATTTTTCTTTGGATGTGACTTGTTATCAGGTCAGTTCTTTTTAATCATGGTTTCATGTATCCCAGGCTGACCTTAACCTCACTATGTAGCTAAGGATGGCCTTGACTTCTTGATCTTCCTGCCCTTTGCCTTTCAAATGCCGCAAACACAGTTTTGAATATTACCTCTAAGTGGATGTCCATCTTTAGATCTTACCCTTCCAACAGCTATATTTTTCAACTGTCACTTGATACTCAATTACTACATCCACCTTCACTGCCTTTGTGTCAAACCACTTTCCTTTACACCATATTTCTGATAATAACATTAATTATCTGTTTGTTTTTCACATTTGAAACCTTAGAGATAGATTGGCTTCTATTTTTTTTTTCTTGGTTAGTAATACTAAAACCACTACCAAGTCCTTTCATTTCTCTCATCACAGTTTATCTACTAATTATACTTTCTCATGCCCCATTTCTATTATTTATTCTCCATTTTTCATATTTTTCTTCCTTAAGGAAGTCCAAGAGCTTTCTAGAATTCACAATCTTGCTCAGGCCCCACATCCATCAAAATGTCTACACAGCCTAGACATCATTTTTTTTTTTTTTAAACTAAACCTTGGAAAGAAGGGATGGTAGAAAGAACACATCCAAGGACCCAAGTTCATGTTAGGATTGTGTCACACTTGTTTCTTGTGTACTCTATTAGTCCCAGTTTCCTCACACTTACCCACTTTTATTTTTCAAAGTAAGGTTTCACAGAGTGATACTAAGCTGACCTGGAACTCACCCAGGCTGGCCTCGAACTCACAGCAAACTTCCTACCTCTGACTCCAGAGTGGTGAGGCTAAAGACATGTGCTACCATGCCGAAAATTTTTACCCACTCTGACACTATCACAAGGATTAAGTGAGATAATGGAAGTTAAATCATTCTGAAATGTGAAGCACTATGTAAATATTATAGTGAGATTTTTTTTTTTTTTACTAGAACAGGCCTAAGACTTCAAATACTATCTACTTGAGATAATATTGAGGTGAGAATATACCACATAACCTGATTTTAAATCTGAGTTATGCTACTTATTAGTTGTGTAAAATTGGGAAATATTGATAGCTTTATTATACTTGAGTGTCCTCATTTTAAAATGAGTTTACTGGGCTGAAGTGATGGCTTAGTGATTAAGGCGCTTGCCTGCAAAACTGAAGGACTGAGGTTCAATTCCTCAGTACCCACGTAAACCAAATGCATAAGGGGGCACATGCATCTGAAGTTCTTTTGCAGTGCCTGAATGCTCTGGAGTGCCCATTCTCTATCTGCCTCTCTCTCTCACTTTCACTCTCAAAAATGGGTAAATAAAATAAATAAATAAAAATATAAATGAGTTTATTAATAGATTGAGGAAAAGTGAAGTTAAGTGTGGTCACAAGGAAGGAGCCAGTTATTGGAACTGTGTTACAAAGTGAGAATCAGGTATAGCCAAAATGGAAATTCAGACCACAGGATGGACACCTATACCTAGTTTTTCTTCAGGTCAAAAATGATCATTTTCTAGTCATTGTGTTCTGCTGTTTTGTAGTATGCTTAGGTTTGTTGCTGGCAATGGGGATATTTTCATGAGTGTGAATCAGTTTCTATCTTTCTCTGCTTTTCTTATGAACGAACGTTCAAGTTATCCAGGCTTGGTACACACCTGTAATTTCAGCCACTCAGGAGGTGAGGCAGAGGGATAACAAGTTCAAGGCCAGCCTGAGCTACATAGCAAGACACTTTCTCAAACCAGCAAACAAAAAGTCTAAATTGTGTTTTGGATTTGCTGTTTTGCTCATGCACCCTATTTTATTTCAGTATTTTGATACTTTTCAGTTCTCTATTTAATTGACATAATGAGTGTACATATTTACTGAGTACTTTGCCTGCTATTTTAATTACCTTTTGATTATTTAAATGCCCTTTCAAAGTTGCTTTTCTCTTTTTTCTCTCAGCATTGTCAAGCACAAAATTAATAGGCTTTTATTTAATTTTCTTCTTCGCTGAATCTAACTACCTTCTCTGAACCTTTAACCACCTCATGCATTTCCAATTGGGCACAGTACCATTTGTGACTCTTGTTAAAGTTTAATTTAATAGTTTCCAGTTCTTGTAATAGTTGACATGTTCAGGATAATTTGATTTAATCTTTCTAACAGAATGTCAGGGAACACTCTATTCCTACATTAAGAGCATATCCAATTCATTTAAGTGTTTGTGGTTCATAAGCCAGTAGCATTTTTATTCTTGTGGTGTGTAGTCAGAAAATGCTTCCAAGACAGTATTGGGACTTGAACAGAAAAAGTGAAAATGAATAATAATGAAACTCTAAAATATATATCATTCTAAAACACTTTAAATCATTATAACTAAACTCTCTATCTATTTGATAATTTTCATGCATATATGCAACATCTTTTGATCACATCCCTCTCATTGCCTTCTTTTGATCACCTTCCCCATCCTCTTCCATGGAACCTTTTGTTTTTCTTTGTAGATAATCCAATTTTGATTTCTTATTTGCCTTCCTCCATCATACCTGATAGATATTGATGGACCCATTATTACGAAGGTTTGGTGCAGTAATAACAGCTCCTATGAGGTCATAAATGTCACAACCATTTCGTGTCTGGAGGACGGTGTCCCAAAGCAATCTTCCCCATTTTCTGGCTCTTATATTCTTTTTGTCTCTACTTCTTCAGTAAGCCTTGAAAGGTATGATGTGGCTCTCTCATTTAGTGCTGAGTACTCAAAATAGTCACTTATTCTCTATACTTTGGTAAGTTTTGAGTGTCTCCCATAGTCATGACCAAATGTACAAAGAAGTTTCTCTGACTAAAGGTAAGAGCATAATTAATCTATGGACATAGAAATAAGTATTTAGAGAACAATTTGATGGGCAAAGCACATTTATTTACAACAATAATATCTTTGTCCTTAGGGCCCATGACCTTCCCAGCCATAGACTTTGGACTAGGTGGTCAGCACCAGGCATGAATTACCTCCTGTGGAGTGAGCCTTATATCCAAAATAGAGAGTAGTCAGTTATTCCCAGAACAGTCATGCCACTATTGCATCAGTTAGCAGTTAGTTGCCTAGCTGCATAGCTGACAGAGTACACTGCTGGTTATGATTATGGTTTTTCTCTACAGTAGGCTTCATAGCATTTTCCCACACTATGACAGTCAGTCAGTGGGCAGGAGGCTTCCAGCTCAATGTTAGCTTGATTTCTCAGGGTTGTCCAACTGAAGTATAGCAATAGAGTCTTACCATCTAGTTCTGATGGGCAACCATGAGCATTAGCAATAGCCTGTACCACACAATGTATATTAAATGCATTTAATGTTGGTAATGTTTTCAATGAATGAGAGTCATAGGCTATATAAGGAAATATAGTTGAGACAGTCAGAGATTGAAAGTGAGTTTTTGAGAAAACAAACTTGGAGCATAGCCACCAAATAGTAATATTCTAGAACACAAATATAGACTTTAAATCTTAGCATACATTTACTAATATTATAAAAATAAAAGCTCATCAACAGCTCATTTGACAAACACAGACCAAGAGAGATCATACAAAAAACATTTTTGAATTCAAACACAAGAGTTCAGTCAAATCTAGTAATATGTCCTCCTTAAAGCTATGTAGAGTCAGCAGTAATTTTGTCTTGATATTAGGTCACAATGAAATTAATATATAATTTAAAAATTTCAAGTTAATTTTATTAAATAAAGTGATATAATATCAAAGATGTGTTTTCAAACAAAGCAACAAAATCCTAGTGCAAGAATGCATTTTTTGCAAGCTTTCAGCAGGTAATGATATATACAAAGATGTCCATGGATGCTGGAAATAAATCTTGGTGGCAGAGCCCTCAACTACCATGCTCAAGACCCTGGATTTGATCTCCAGCACTAAGAAAAAAGGACTGTACCCACACAATATATATAAATTTTATAGTACATATTCTGAATGGAATTAGATATATATTAAAATCAAATATGTGATTAAAGAAGCTTTTCTTTTTTTCTTAATTTTTATTAACATTTTCCATGATTACAAAAAATATCCCATGGTTATACCCTCCCTTCCACCCACTTTCCCCTTTGAAATTCCATTCTCCATCATATGCCCTCCCCATCTCAATCAGTCTCTCTTTTATTTTGATGTCATGATCTTTTCCTCCTCTTATGATGGACTTGTGTAGGTAGTGTCAGGCACAGTGAGGTCATGGATATGCAGGTCATTCTGTGTCTGGAGGAGCATGTTGTAAGGAGTCCTACCCTTCCTTTGGCTCTTACATTCTTTCCACCACCTCTTCTGCATTAGACCCTGAGCCTTGGAAGGTGTGATTGAGATGTTACTCTGTACTCCAGTCACTTCTTTCCAGCACTATGATACCTTCTCAGTCATCCCAAGGTCACTGCCATCTGAAAAGAGAAGATTCTCTACCCAAAGTGAGAGTAGCATTAATATAAGAGGTCAGCACAGATAAAATAGTATTCATCTTAACTGCATGAGGGAAAAAACGCAACTAAAATGTTTTGTTTTCACTACACATGTTGTAGAAGGATGAATTTAGATTGCTTCAAACCATGCTTAGCTACTAATTACTTTGGTTGTCTATTACACAATGTGAGCTCTGAACACAGGAAGATTACTTCTAACTGAGTTATGTGACATAAGCAGGAAGGCTATTGATCTTCTTTCAAGTGACTTGCTGTCTGGCTTTCATTGTTTTTGTAATAGTCACATGTTTGATTTAATATGTAAGTACAATAAGATGTAATTAAATATTAGCTCCTCTCAGTTCTATAGAATAGGTTGATAAATTTTAAAAAATCTTTGATTTAATTGGGAAAATATTTAATTTGTGTTATAAAACATGAAATGTAGGCCCAATAATGTACTAATAATAGTAACTGCACATATTTTCTGAAGATTTACAATTTCTCAAGGACAATTTTTCTTTCTGTGTAACCAAAGTACACAGAAGTTCAGTTATATCTCCATGACACTGCAGCTAACACATTTTAAACCTAGCTTTGAACCAGAGTTTAGGATCACATTGGTCAAGTTAAGTACTTTGTTCTAATGTGTATATAATATGGTCTCTGTGTGTGGTTTACTGGGTGTGGTATACACATGTGTATATGCCCATGAGGTGCCTATGCACTCACCTGTGGTAGCTGGAACAGCGTGTCAGGTATCCAGCTCAATAACTCTTCCTCCCATTCTTTTTCAATTTTGTTTATTTGTTGGGGGGCGAGGCAGGTAGAGAGAGAATTGGTATTCCAGGGCATCCAGCCACTGCAAAGAAACTGCAGACTCACGGGCCACCTTGTGCATCTGGCTTATGTGGGTTCTGGGAAATTGAACCTGTGTCCTCTAAGCAATCCCTCCAGCCATTCCTCCAATTCTCATTTGAGCGAGTCTCTTACTGATTCTAGAGCTTGCCACTTTTTCCACAAGCTCCAATGTTTCTGGGTCTCTGCTCGTTTATCATATTGGAGTTACAGAAATGTGTGACCATGTCCAGTTGTTTATGTAGGTCCTGGGGATCAAATTCAAGTGTACTCTCTGACCTGCTCAGGAACTCATGGGTACACATGAAGTGCTCTTTATCATTGAATCATCTCTTCATCCCTTGTTAAGAACTTCTAATTGCTAAGTGCTTATTCCTGGGATATTTTTCTGCCATCTCAATTTCTACTTTTCCCCCTTGTTCTCAGTCTGTGCTAATATCTACAATGTTGTCATTGATCTGGCTCAGTCCCTAGCATCTCACCTGTGGACTTTCTCTTAAGAACCATTTGTTAAAAGGTCAAAAATTACCTGGGCCTGTCACTACTCAAGGTTCCTTAGATCTGTTGTCACGTCAGTGCTCCCACTCACTCAATCACTGTCAACTCTTCCTCTGGCTCACTCCCCAGTCCCTCTGCATTCACAGGAGCCAAACATATCATGACCTCCCCAGTTTCAATCCTCTCTGTGTGGCCACATTCTGTACCTTCACTTTCCTTCTGAAGTAAGGGGAAGCTTCATATTCTCACTCAATATGGTCTTACAATAAAATTAGAATAGCTAGATCTCCAAAGTTTGTTCTTTTTTTGGATTATGCTCCATATGTATGCTTCCTTTATAACCCTAGGAAAAAAATCTCAGGATTTTCCCTCCTTAGTGTTTTTGTCTTGCTTCTTTATGGTTCATAATGCCAGCTGGGGTTGTCAGCACAATCAAACAAAATTGACAGGATGGAAGCAAATTATTCTGCCATTGTTCTAAGTCTTTGAGCTATACATCAAATCTGGGGCTGATCACTCCACATTTGTTTAACCTGCCTGTGAGGTTCACAACAATTTTTCCAGCTCTGTGATCAGCAATAATTTCAAACTCACCAATAAAACCATGCTTCATCATCACTGTTAGAAACCAACAATGACTTTGGAGCATGGCCTAATATGGACCTGGCATTGGCCTCTTTTTTCAGCATTGTTCATGATCTTGAGAGCATCTGCCAGGGCATTCTTGTGCACCATGATGGCTGCATGGAAAGATGGCAGAAAGAGTCCAAAGTTTGCTTTTAATGGAAAGAATGTATAGTTTGAGAAATATGAAAAGAGAATACTGGGATGTTTTCTAAATCATTGGTTGTAAAACAAAATGTGGGGGTTACATGTGTACATGTTATAGATATGTGTGTGGTTACACATGTATGTGAGTGTTCATGCATGTAAGCTAGAGGGAGATAGTGATACTCTTATTTTTGAAACAGGGTCTCTTACTGAACCTAGAGCTCACCAATTCTACTAGGCTAGCTAGCCAGCAAGCCCTGAGGATCCCCCTGTCTTCATCTCCCTTGCACTGGGGTTACAGACCTATTCCACCACACCGAGCTTTTGCATGGGTGAGAGGAATTTGAACTCAAGTTCTTTGTTTTTGTATGCTTGCTTTTTTCCTGTTTGTTTGTTTTTTGTTTTTCAAGGTAGAGTCTCACTCTAGCTCTGGCTGACCTGGAATTAACTCTGTATTCTCAGGTTGGCCTTGAACTCATGGAAATCCTCCTACCTCTGCCTCCCGAGTGCTGGGATTAAAGGTGTGCACCACCACACCTGGCTGAACTCAAGTTCTTATGCTTGTATGACAAGCACTTTACCAACTGAGCCATTTCTCAAGGACCATTTTTCTGAATATTTCCAATTATTCATATGTATATAAATCAGTGACTAATAGTTTTCAAGCCAGCATGATGAACGACATGGTATCATTTTTCCAGGATTGTATTTATTACTTGTTATTGTATTATTATATTCTTTCATTTTTCAGTTAGGTCTATATATTCTTCAGTACATCTTTGCACAGTTCTTTGGCACAAATGTGTACCTTGCAAAAGAGGACTACATGCTCCTCGATTTTTTATTTTTTATTTATTTATTTGAGAGCAACAGACAGAGAAAGAGGCAGAGAGAGAGAAAGAATGGGTGCATCAGAGCCTCCAGCCACTGCAAACGAACTCAAGACTCATGTGCCAACTTGTGTATATGGTTTACATGGGTACTAGGGAATTGAGCCTCAAATCAGGATTCTTAGTCTTCACAGGCAAGCGCTTAACTGCTAAGCCATCTCTCCAACCTATATTCTTTAAATGGCATTTCTCCTTGGCCTTTCTCTTTTATTCCTTGGTATCCTCACTAATTTGATTATTTTTTGCCACCATCCATCATCTCGAACCCAGTGATTCATAACAGAATTCTGCTAGTGTGGATTCCACAGGTACTATCTATAAACATATTAGGAGTTCCATATTTCAAACTCCCCCTTGGACAAATCATTGTGGATGCTGATTTCATAAGCACAGGTATCTCAACATGTCTATAGTGCAACTGATTATTTTACTCATCCAACCGGTTTTTTTATAATCTCAAATTCTTTATCTCTGCTAATAGTATTATCATTAGTAGGCTTTGTACCAGTTTTGTTAAATCAGAATCCCTGGAGATGGACCACCAGAAAAAAAAAAATTAAACAAACCTCCTAGGTATTCTTATGTACATGAAAGTTTAAGAACCTTTACAGTTCCCCTGTTGGAAACATCAGTGACTCTTTTCTCTTCTTTACCACCTACAGCTGCTGGTCACAAATTCTTATTGCAGGCATTCCTCGATATGTCAAAAATCATCCTCATTTTTGTTCTCAGTAACACAGATTTAGTTTTTAATCTCTCTCTGGCACTCCCAATGACTTCCTTCTACTTCACCTGATTGATCTTTCAATCAATCATTGTGGAGTGCTGGTCATTCAGAACACACCAAAAACAGAAATCTGTGTTTTTATCCCTGGCTTAAAAGCAAAATGACTTGATAAAATGGGAGAACTTCTACAGGGTCACGAAACTCTTTCTTTGTATAACATGCTACCAAGAAGCTAACTTACAGAATACATAAAAATGTAGTACTCTGTATACTAAGATAATATTCCTGAAGACAATTTCAGAAAACAACAAGTCAATTGGTCTTTATTTGAAAATTGAATTCCCTGTCATATTTACAGTCCCTATTACCTCTCCATCTTTATTCCACACCCCAGCCTAAGAATTATCCAATCTATCATAAACTAGTGATGTGTTCTTGCGGCTTCAGATTTATTGTCTTTACAGCCTAGAATTAAGATTTTCTTCTCCTTAATTATTCTTTTATTTGTATTCTCAGAGCCAAAGTTATAACTTATGATTATTTAGATCTGTCTCCTCCAGAAAATAAAAAAAGCCCTTCAGTATAAGACCAATGCTTTCTTCATGTATATGTCCCTCAGGTCCAGAACAGCTTCTGATACAAGATTTATTGCATGGACATTTGCATGCTTTGCAACCAATTAAGTCTTTTTTTTTAATTTTAATTTTTTTAACTGAACATGACTTGGTGAATTGAACATTATTTTTACAAAGACTGATTGACCTCAAGAATATATTAACTGTCCTTTCTTGTTTAGCGGCCAAATATGACAACCAATATAAACATGTATCATGGCAAATATAGGTGAGCTAAGCAGATTTTGACAGAAGTGACTTTTGCTGGATAATAATATTCTCAATTTAAAGATGAATAACCTGAGATATGTAAAAACTACAGTAGCTTGTACATATTATCCTCAAAGAGAAGAATTTTCATTCTATTTATTTCCAAAATTTAAACTTTTTGCCATTATCACACACCTTCTCCAACACCAAATAAGAGAGGGTACACAGCATTGCCTTTATTATAAATCCTGTAGTAGTGCATACCTTGGGGACTATAAACTAATGGAGATTAAGGTTTATGAACTCCTGAATGCTTCTTCCTTTGTCATTAGAACACATGCATCTATTTTAGCAAGGTTATGTATTTCTTATTGATTATATAAGGCACAACTGTCCCCAGAAAGGTTTGTAAGTCTGCTGCAAATAATAGAGCATATACAAGTATTACAGAAACCCCTAGAGAAGCCTTCAGATTTATGTATCAGGGCCTGTGTTGAAAACTTTATTTTTTTTATGCTCTATTACCTTCCATGAGTCCCTATTACTTTTGGACACAGTTTTCTCCAAACATTCACAATACCTAAGGATGATTTTCTTTCTGCCTTTATTTATATGGAAAAAGAGATGCGGGGGCGGGGGGAGATAACTATGGTGGTGCATGCCTTTAATCCTAGCACTCGGAGGCAGAGGTAGGAGGATTGCCATAAGTTCAAGACCACCCTGAGATTACATAGCAAATACCAGGCCAGTCTGGGCTAGAGTGAGACCCTACCTCAAAAATACAAAAAAAACCTCAGCATATCACACATAGTTGTCCATGAGAGAAGAAATTGCTTTGTTGAAAATGAATAGCTGCAATTCCACACAATCTGCCTTTGAATCTTTCATAATCAAAGTACTCTTTTCCCCCTCCTGTGGCAGTTCTTACCTTTTGACAGTCTTGTGATTCTTAGGGTATTCCAATTATAGGTGATATGTAAATGACTGATTATATATTTGAAAGGCCCCATCAAATAAATTATGCATGTGCTATTTAGCTTTATTCTAAACATCCCTCTAAGTGCTCTAAAAATCTAACACAAGAGTTGGCACACAATAATAGGCAATCAAGAGATCAACATTATTTTTATTAATTTCATCCTAATAGCACTCTTATAAACATTATATTTGAAGCTGCATTTTGAGCACAAAGTAATGAAATATATTCATTCTTTTGACTCAAAGATCAGCCTTTGTTATTTTAATAATGCATATTTAAGTGTGTTCCTCAAAACAGATACTTTCTCAAACTTATGTCTTTGATTCCTTGAAAAAAGTTAAACAAAAGCTTTTTATATTTTATTTATTCATTCATTTGTGTGTGTGTGTGTGTGTGTGTGTGAGAGAGAGAGAGAGAGAGAGAGAGAGAGAGAGGGAAGCAGACACATACAGAGAGAGAATGGAGAGAGATAATGGGCACTCCATGGCCTCTAGTCACTGCATATTAGTTCTAGATGCATGTGCTACTTTGTGCATCTGGCTTACGTGGGTCCTCGGGAATTGAACCTGGTTCCTTAAGCAAGCTTCTTAACCACTAAGCAGTCTCTTCAGCCCTCTTCAAAAATGTTTATTGCTGTTGCTTTGACTAATGCTAAGCAGTTAATAACCTGTCCAAAGTGATCAATGCATCAGTCAAAAATATATAGAAACCATGGCATCTTTATAGATCGCATAGTATAACAAGATTATTATTCACACAGAGAAGAATCCACATATGAACTACATAAGAACAGAGATCTGTTTAGGTAAGGTATTAAGGATAAAATGAAAGTGACTCTGTCCCTTCTAATCTGACTAGTGTTTATGATTATATTTAACAAAAAGAATGAGGATGGGTTATTTATTTTTTCATTTAATTAAAGTGTCTTGGGATAAAGGATTCCCCAAGTGAGGCTACAAATTAGCTGAAAAGAGGTATTGGAAGATTGTACTTTTGTGTGAGTTAATTGCCACCCAGTTCAATCCTTGGTGCAAAGGCTCAGAACTTCTGTTTGGCTGTCACACAATGAACATAGAGATGATATATGGACGACGCAAACTCAGAGGGCTTGATAGAGAGGTCTAAAACATTCCTGGAGGGAAAATTCTGGAAAAACAATATATAATGAGAAGTGTCTGGAAGGAAATGAAATTTGAACAAGTGGAATTAGTTGTATGATTTTATTAATTAATGTTATGAATATTTGTCAGACAGAGGTTCCATCACACAACATGGAACATGCTTCAGGTAACACACAAGTTTTGTTTTTCTTTTCATTTAGGAGTCCATGTACTTCTTCCCTGATGACAGTTTAGGTAGATACCATAAGAATCGAGTCCCTTCAGTCTCCTTTATTTATGCCTAGGCTCACTGTCTTTCCTGTATCCTGTGTTTCTTCTGAATTGCTATATTACTATCAATTAGATCCCATCTTACTAAATTGTAGTAACAACTCAGACCTCCATTCTGGAGGAAACAGGATTATTTTCTATATGAAGTTTTGGCTGCTTATGATCTCCTTGGCCACCCATTTATACATCAGTCCAGGTACTATTGGCCTATTAGTCTAAGTAGAGATGAAAGGCTCATATCGTTAATTAAACTTGCACAATGTAATTTTGTATCTATTATATTTTTGTTTGAATAACTCCTTCTCTGGCATTTTTTTAGGATGTCAGAAAATGTTTAATAGAATTAAACATTTGATTCCCCTCACAGTAATTAAGGTAAATATTATTTTTCTTGACATATCAAACTGAATTACAAGAATGCAATAGAGTCTAACTTGAAACTATTACATAGGAAAAAAAAAAACAAATTAACAAACATTGCACTGAGCCCCTGACTCCTGTCAGGAGTGTACCGACTGTGTGTCTGGCAGCAGTGTTGTTGGTCAGTGTGCATGTGCCCTGTGGTTTCTGTTTGTTTGTTTGTTTGTTTTGCCTCTCAAAGGAACTCAGCATGGAAGTGTTATCTTTGGAAAAAATTAAGAAGACAGTAAAAATGACAATAACTCTCTCTCTCTCTCTCTCTCTCTCTCTCTCTCTATATATATATATATATATATATATATATATATATATGTATGTATGTATGTATGTATGTATATATACACATGTATATTTAAGGGGAATAGATAGATTTAGTAAATAATTGTGGGAAAATATGCCTCAGTAGTAGACTTTTAAATTACTCAAGGATTTTGTTTTGTACAATAAATTTTAATGCACTGTTTTCAGAAAAATAAACTTTCATGTTTGAGTTTCTCTTTCAACCAGTGGTGAGGACATGAGTAAACATGGATTAAGGTCAACCTGTTCCAGCCCACCTGCTTTACTTGTGTGGGTAAACATCCAGGTTATAGTCAAGAACTCACACAATATTGTATATCCAAGGTTTGTGCCTCCAATAATGTCTCTAGATAATTTGAAGACATAAAAAAGTGTGTAACATGAACAGACATGCAGTATGGAAGGCTACTTTCAAAGATGCAACATGGTCCTGGATGTTTCTCCCTTAGGATAAACTCTCTCATACATAAGACTTTACTGTTTACATAGAGACCTATAACTAACTGGTTCTGGATCATGGAAAAAAGTTACTAATGACAGTTAAAAAATCGAAACCACATTATTTTTCAGTCCCTCATCAGTTCCAGACCCCAAGAAATATCCTCTTATGGGACGTTCAGTTTGTGATGCTCTTACACAGACATGTTATTTAGGATCAGGGCAAACCACACGTTTACCTGCAGTAGAAAGTCTGGCACTTTTTCTACAGTGCCATACATCAAACCTAGGGCCTTGGACTTATGTGGTAACTGCTCTACCACTCTACTCCCTTGGTGCTCGGAAACAGGTTCTCACTCTGTAGCCTAGGTTGGCCTAGAACTTGCAAGCCTCTGCACTCAGCTTCCCCAGTACTCTTTTCACCGACATGCACCATCACACCTAGTTGCTTTGTCATGCTCATATGCTGCTCCTGGCTTACTTTCCTTCCTTTATATATCTCACAGGACATACTCTTGGATTTTCAAAGGGCAGAATTGTACTTGCAGCCTAAGACATAGATTATCATTAGCTTCACTTCAAGCATTTTAAGCTCCTAACCCCTTTAATATTTTCTAAATAGGATTTGGTAGTATATTCTTTTAGGGCGTTCTAAATCTGACATTTTATATATAAAGTATGTCTTAAATGAATTTGGAATACAACAAAACATATTCTGTCATTGATTTTCCATTTATTTCTTTTTCATTTCACAATAAAACCAAATGAGACACACAAGGGATGAAAAATCAAATCCTGTGCTTTATCTGGGGAGATGGCAGTTTAAGGCAATACAAAACAAATCACTGCATTTTCTGAAGGTTACATTTTGCTTTTTTTTTTTTGTGTGTGTGTGTGTGTGTGTGCTGCTTACTGTTCATTTCTACCTTTATGTCTTCTAGTCCCTGCTGCCTCTAGGGTTCTGGAAGTGGGGGAACGCCTAGAGTAAATCTATAGAGACTGCACCGCTTGGGAAGTTTCCTTAGAATGAGGATACTTAATCTGTAGGAAGCAGTCCATTTTGAAATCACTTCAGCCAAAATCCAGTTTAGTGCACACAGAATAGAACAAGCATTATTATAGTACAGTATATATAGTTCATAGACCTTAGGGGAATCTGAGGAAAAGTATCATAGGAGGATAGCCAATCCCAAAGTCTGGCTGATAACAAGAATTATCATTTTGTAATTTATTTTTTTAGAAAGGTTGTATTCTTATATTATGTCTTCTGGTCCCATTTTCACTGAGGGCTCTCCTCAGTGAGGTTTTCGCTGTTCACTGTTGGATAATTGTGGGCCTTAGTTTCTGGGGAGAGTGGCTTCCTGCAAGGGTATTTCTATACACCCTAAGGCTCTTACAGTCTTCCCTCTTCTGTAATGGTCCCTGAGCATTGGTAGGCCTATTAGCAGTTCTCTGTAGCCACTAAATTCAATGTATTCAATGTATTTGGACTGACCACAGTGTCTGTAACCATTCCCTTGGGTCCCTGGTTGTCAGGATAGCAGTGGGAGCAATATTTGTGTCACAACTTCCTCTGTAATTTCTTATGGGTCTCATCAGATGTGGCAGATAATAGCTGACTGTCTATCATAAGAATCATCATTTAAGGACCTGAGTAATCTTTCCAGACCTCGAATTAGGTTCTGACATTGGTTGATTGTGAATACATAAAAGTACAGAAAGCAAAACTGTAGATAAGTAGGTATACACAGTAGCCATATAAATAGTGAGATATAGTCATTCCCACATTTTTGCAGTGTTGTAGATAAAACATAGGGTCTCAGGAATTTTAGGCAAGCACAATACAAATGAACCACATTCCCATAAAACTTTCTGATTAATTTCTGTATCCCATAGAAGTAATTATGATCTTGAGTTGCTCATTCTGTATATTAAATAAATATGTTTTCATTGATTAAATATAACACTTTATGTTATATCTATATTTATCTTTCTGTGTGAATTATTCTGCAATTTAACTTTTTGTTGAACATTTTTATGAGAAATATTTAGGTTGATACATTTAGGACTAATGATTGCCTCATGCACTACACTTTTTAAGATGTGGGAAGAGAGAAATAGAGAATGAAGGAGCCTTTTAAGGGCGTGAACTGTTGTGGATAATCCATTACCTGTAAATAGTTTCCTAAAGGAGTGGGCCAATTTAGATGGAAGATTAATATAGTTATAGTGGGGGAAACTCAATTTGCATAGAAAACCTAGAACCAGCTAAATATAAATACTAATTCATGGTTAAAAATCAAGTACTTAAAACTTTTTTTAGAGGAGACTGGGGAAATGGCTTGGTCAATAAAGTGCTTGCTGTGCAAATATGAGGATCTGAATTGAATCCACAGCACCATGTGAAAGAGGTGTCACACATCTGTAACCCCAGTGATAAGCAGACAGGGACAGGAGGATCCTTAGGCTCATTGGCTAGACAGTCAAGCTGAACTTGTGAACTTGGGGTTCAGTGAGAAATCCTGGCTCAAAAACCTAGGTGGATAGCTACTATGGAAGTTGGCCAATGTCCATCTTTGGCCTCCACATATATGTGCACACATATGCATGTGTACCCTCTCATACACACATACATGTGAACATGCATACACACATGCACACAAACCACAAATACAGACATTGACAATTTTTATGAGCTAGGTTTACCAATATTTCAAACATTAAGTAATTTTACAAGTGCTATGGATAAAAATGCCTAATTAAAATTTCTCTCCTTTGTTTTCTCTGCCTTTTCAGTGTTTTCTGCATTCTGTCCCAGGGGATTTGATTGCTGCCTTGTAGTTTTTTGAAGGACTGAAGTTCAGCATCATTAGCAAAATTCAACTGCTGCCTGTCTGTATGGTACAGCAAAAGCACTCCAGATATTTTTCAGTTAAAACAATAATGAGTTTCTTGGAATGTAATCTCACTAGAACCTGTTTTCTCTATAGCCTGGAAGAACACCTAGCCACCATCAGCAATTCCTCAGAGACCTTATAAAAACCACATTAACTAAATGACTGTGACTCTGGGTTACTTAGGGAGAACCTTATCAGTTTTACAGATCATTTACCTTCTGCAAGATTCAGCCACTGCTGCCCAGAGCTGCTGCTGAAATACCATGTCTAAGAACTTGGAGTTCATCAATCTGTCATTTTTATTAGATCATGAGAAGGAAATGATCCTGGGAGTCCTAAAGAGAGATGAATATTTGAAAAAAGTGGAAGACAAGAGAATAAGGTAATATTCTTTTATTATCTGACAGCTTTCTATTTGTTTGCAGCAATTTCATTTGGAAATGTGGTAAATGTGACCACATTGGAGACAGATATTGGTCAGGGACTTCATGGGTTTTCAGAAGTAGAACAAATACTTGAAAATATCTTTGGCACTGCACCATTTAGCCCTATGGGAGGATGAGCACGAGCTAATAATAGAGTATGTTTAAGAACTCTCATTTGCTACCATCAAATCTTGTAAGTAAAAAGAAGAACTACTCAAATTTAAGTTCCGAGCTTTGCATGTTTTAGCTGTGTGACTTTGAGGGAGTCAATTGTTATAGTTTGGATCTGTGTTAGTTACTTTAACACTTTGACCATGTGTTTTACAAAAATAACTTAAGGGAGGAAGAAGCTATTTTGTCTTATAGTTCAGAAAACTGTTTCCATCATGTAGAGTAAGGCATGGTGACAGTAGTAACTTGCGACACACTTTGCTACATATAAATATACTAGAACGAGAAAGCTAGAGTGGAAACTGATCTGGCCTTTCACTCTCAAGTCCCACCCTACAGTCCTATATTCACCAGGTAGGCCTCGTGTCCAAAAGATTATATCACCTCCCAAAGGTGCCACCATATGGGGACCAAATTTTCAAACAATTGAGCCTTATCAGATGATATCACACATTCAAACTATGACAGATCTAGACTGTCCCTCAATGGTCAATGTGTTAATGTCTTGTTCCCAAGCTTACAGTATTGGGAGATAGTGAGACTTTTAAAAGGTGTGGCCACATCAGAGGTTGTTGGCCACTTGGAGCATGACCTTGAAGGGGTTTTTGGTTGCTGATCTCTTTCTCTCATATTTTCTGACTACTATGAGGTAAACAGAGGCCCTTTACCACATGTTACTTCCATGTCATGTGTTACTACAGGCCCAATAAAACAGGGTCAAGCAAGCATAGAATGAGGCCCCTGAAATTGTGAAGCCAAATAGACCTTTCCAATGTTACTTGATTATCTCAGCCAATTTGTTATACTAGTTTCTGGATACCACCTCAGTCAACTTCCCTATCTTATTATCCTCAACAGGAAAAAAAAAAAAAACCAAGAATGATAATAATGCCCTACTTATAGCATTGCTGGAAAGATTTAAGATACTAATGCATATGCAGTAGTCAGAACCTCAGTGTATAATAAATTCTACCTATTATTTATTTGTAATATTTTTTAGGTTAGTCTTACTGAGGATTTGCCTGGGATAAGAAAGATATCTGGGAAGTGAAAAGCTCCCATGACATCCCAAATCATTTGAACTTCTTCAAATAAATTTATGTGTGAAAAAATTCAGTGATATGTACTTAAATGAGTTTTACATTTATTTTAGGCATATTTGATATTGATTCCTCAGGTATATTCACCTATATTTCAGCCAGCGTCCATATTGACAGGTTGCATAATCTGCTCTTAATTATCACATCATAAAGATTTGTTGTTGCCTATACCACCCTGGTTTTATATTTTACTCCAGATTAAAGGGTATAAACATTAGTAGATAGTTCCTCCTTGGTCTCCAATAGCAGAATGGTGTAGCTTTTATGCTTTCTTTAGTTCTCCATCTGTAATGTGAATCTTATTATTTTTTTAAGAATTATATTTTTGGTGTTAACTCAAGACATTAAGAATGATACCCAAGACCTTATAAACATGCATTTTACTACTGAATATGTAGACCTCAGACATATGCCATGGCATCTTCACATGTCTTGAAAATATTGAAAATATTAAATGTGTCTGAAGCAATTAGGATCCTTAGAAATTGGGTTACACTGATGTATCCACAATGGATGGTTATTTTCTAGGTAGGAGCACCAAACTTTCATATCTTCTTTTCTTCTTTGTGGACAAATAAGATAATTAAAATTATTGCAATTTCTTATAATTAGAATTTATGCAGCAACAAAATATAGTTAATCATAAAGATTAAAACATTCTGCTATTAGTTATTCTCATAACAAAGTTAGTGAATTTTATAATGTACTGAAAACCACTATATTTAGAGGGGATGACATATTGACTATGTATTAAGATATTTCCAGTGCTCGCTTCAGCAGCACATATACTAAAATTGGAACAATACAGAGAAGATTAGCATGGCCCTTGTGCAAGGATGACACGCAAATTCGTGAAGCGTTCCATATTTTTTTGAAAAGAAAACTAATAAATCAAATTTTAAAAAAAGATATTTCCAAGAAAATGTAAAAAGTTACCTCTTTTAGAAATAAATAATTTGTTAAATAGATTACAGGAAATGTTAAAGAGTAATAAATAAGATTTTTTCAGCATATTTGTTTCTTACATGCCTTATAATGTTTAGAAATAATCAATTATAGTCTCTTTTCTCTTTTACATTCTATTTTCCCTAGTCATCTTTTCTTATTCTCTACAAATTAACTAAGGCAAATTATATATAATACAATTATATATAATAGAGCTGTCAGGAATAGCAATCACTCATTTCTTGCATTTTAAATTATTTTTTGAGAAGAGTAGAAGAGAGGCTGAGCCTGAGTCATACAACCTGAACTCCTGTCTCAGGAGCCCAGAACAAAATGAAACAATGTATCCAGTGTGGTTATGTGCATTACTGAAAATTAGCCACTGTTATGAACAAAAAAGGAAAAATGCCATAGCTTTAAAAATCATGTTTTCTATAAAAGTAACTCTTGAACTGTAAAAGCCTCTCTTAATAGCATTATGTAGTAAGAAGTTATGCTAAAGTGAGGGGCATTGTGTTTAGAGAATTTGTTCTTGAATTACACGTCAAGAATTCAAATCTTAAATCTTTGAGCCCTATTAGAACTGATGCATCTATAGATAGGTCAGCTATATTTCCTTTGGCAAAAATCTAAATAACATTATTTACCTCATAAAGTTATTTAGAATAAAGTATAATATGTAAAGCTTAATATACTGTTGGAAAAAGTATGCACTTAGTATTTGTGTGCTATTATCATTAGCCCTGTTATTTGCTTGTGCAAGAAACATTGCCAGGCATTTGCCTACTACTGTTGAATTCTAAATTTGTTTAACAGCTTATATGCATGTTAATTATATATGTATATAAATATATTTATATGTGTGTGCATGTTCTCTTTCAAGCCAAGCAGGAAGCAATTGTGGGAGATATCTGACACAGGCTTATTTATTTATTTATGAGAGAAAGAGGGGGGGGGAGGCAGGTAGAGAGAAAATGGGCATGCCAAGACCTCCAGCTGCTGTAAATGAACTCCAGATGCATGTGCCACCTTGTGCATCTGGCTTACATGGGTCCTGGAGAATTCAAACTGGGTCCTTTGGCTTTGCAGGCAAATGCCTTAACCACTAAGCCATCTGTCAAGCCCCTGACACAAGTTTTGACTGTTAGGTAGTAATACACTTTTAAATGTTCTCTGCAGAGAACAAATCACTGATATCTAATGGCTCTAATTAAATGAAGAAAGAGGCAAGAACTGTTGCTATGAAATTGACTTATCAATAGTAATTATACATGGAAATGCTGACAGTTGTGTGCATGGTATATTAGATTTCTCTAACTTTGAAGGAATTGAAACTAGCATAAAGTTTAAAGCTTATAATATATATTCCATAATAATCTCATTAACACCTTCTTCCTCCACTTGATATTCTGCACCAAAGGGCACTATCAGCTGTACATTTCATTGTATTGGGCTCTGTAAGAGTTATTAAACTTATAAGTGTACATGGAAGCAGTTCATTTGTACTTTGCTCTCTCCAAGAGATGTAATTTCCATTTGTTCACTATATATGAAAACATAGCTTCTTCCATCCTCTCTTGATACCTTATTTTGAGTTTGCCTAATAGTGTGCATTTTTTTATTTTTATTTTTTTAATTTAATTTATTAGTTTTCATTTCAGTGAATACAGGCAGATTGGTACCATTACTTAGGCTCATCTGTGATCTACCGCCTCCCATTAGACCCTCCTTGTTAATGAAAATGGGTCGTGCATTGTGGAGTTAGCCCCCAGTTATTAGTATGATAAATGTCTCTGCAAATCATGACCCAACATGTAACTCTGACATTCTTTCCACCCACTCTTCCGCAAGATTTCCCTGAGCCATGTTGGGTTCATTTTTGGTCTGCTTCAGTGCTGAGGTGTTGGGGGCCTCTGAGGCTTTGGCTCTCTGATTTGGTAGGAGTTGATTTTTCTCTGTGTTGATCTCCTTCCCCTTTGTGCTGGTATCCGGTTCACAGGAAAACATCACCCTTGCTTATTTCGCCAGTTGTCCTTAGTTTCAGTTGGGCCCCTTTTGAGGTATGTTGGGGCAGCTCTCTTCTTGGGATCTGCATCTATCTGGAAAAGAGAAGCAGATTCTCCAACAGAGAGTAAGTTAGCACCCAGAAAATTGAGATAACACTTACTTATTTGATAGACAGTTTGATAGGTGTAGGCCCTCTTATACCCCGTGATTGATGGTAGCTTGATATTGTAGAGTGGGCTTGTGTTTGGGTATGGTTCTGACTTGTTTCCCAGCTCCAGCTAAGGGTCTAGTACCACTGAGTGGATCAGTTAGCCAAATCAAGAGCAATTGATTCCTCACCATGGCTGTGTACCTCTGTTGCACTTGTGTGGGCATCACATCCGGTTATTTGTTGCTAATTAGGTTAAACATTGTGTTGCTTGGACACATCTTGGTAATTTCCTCCAGTCGCCTATGTAGCGCCTTCTGGCACTAGACACGCTGACTGTCTGGGGACTGACTCTCTCCTGGCTTCCAGCCATGTCACTCCATTTTACGCGTCAGCTGTGTATGGAGTCTTCAGCAATAGGGTCTTACCACTGGCCTTTGGTGGGTCATCAAGTACTCTGACAGGAGTCTGCCATTGTTTTGGGAAACCTTGTAGGTTTCTCTGATCAAAAGCGCATTGTGGATGGTAGGCCCAAGCTGGAAGTGGGGGTTACAGGTCAGTGTCCACTGAGAAATTGAGGAAAAAGTTAACTAATATACAAGAGTTAGAGAGGAGAGAGATAGAGGGGATGGGGGAGAGGGAGGGAGGGAAGATGTAGGAGATTTAGGTCAGTCTTGATCCTACCCTCTCCAGTGTCTTGTGGTTCAGGTGTTTCCTGTAAGGGTCTAGTGAAGGTTCAGCCATTTGGTCTGTCTTTTAGGAAGTAGAATTTTATGGTACCATTGCCGTTTGGGTCCGGATTACTGTTTTCCACCCTTTGATTCCCTCCCCGCCCTCCCATCCACCTTATTGTCTAGTCCATGAGGTGCTTGGTGGGTATGTAAGGCATCTTGGGCAGATTCAGGTTAGGTGTTGCAGATGAGTGAGACTATGTGTCGATTTTTTTTCTGTGATTGGGTAAGTTCGCTGAGAATGATCTGTTCCAGGTTCAACCATTTTTCCTCAAATTTCTTTATGTCATTTTTTCTTACTGCTGTATAGAATTCCATTGTGTAGATATACCACATCTTTGTTATCCATTCTTCTAATGATGGACATCTGGGTTGATTCCAGCTTTTAGCTATTACGAATTGAGCTGCTACAAACATGGTTGAGCAAATCTCTCTGGCTTTTGGTTTGAAGGTTTTAGGGTACATGCCCAGCAATGGTATAACTGGGTCTGTTGGTATTTCTATAGTCAGCTTTTTCAGGAGTCTCCATATTGCTTTCTAAAGTGGTTGTACCATCCTGCATTCCCACCAACCGTGAATGAGTGTCCCTGCTTCTCCACATCCTCGCCAGCATTTATTTTCATTTGGCCTTTTGATGTTGGCCATCCTTATTGGGGTAAGGTGGAATCTCATAGTTGTTTTAATTTGCATTTCTCTGATGATTAGGGATGATGAACATTTTTTTAGGTGTGTGTTTGCCATTTGTATCTCTTCCTCTGTGAATTGCCTGTTTAACTCTGTGCCCCATTTTGTGAGTGGGGTATTTGTCTTCTTATTGTTTAGACTTTTGAGTTCTTTGTAAATTCTAGAGATAAGGCCTCTATCAGTTGGATAACCTGCAAATATTTTCTCCCATTCTGTGGGTATTCTATTGGCTTTGTTTATTATATGCTTGTCTGTAAAGAAACTCTTCAGCTTCATATGATCCCAATGGTTGAGTGACTGTATAAGAACTTGAGCCACTGGGGTTTTATTCAGGAAGTCTTTTTCCATTCCTATATCATGGAAGGTACTTCCTAAATTTTCTTCCAGTAGTTTTCGAGTTTCTGGTCTTATGTTGAGGTCTTTGATCCATTTGGATTTGAGTGTTGTGCATGGTGAAATGTGTGGATCAAGTTTTAGTTTCCTGCAGGTGGTTATCCAGTTTGTCCAGCACCATTTGTTAAAGATGCTATCTTTTTTCCAGTCTATATTGTTTGGGCCTTTGTCGAATATCAAGTAGCTATAGTTGCTTGGCCCAAAATCCGGGTCCTCAAGTCTATTCCATTGGTCTATACTCCTGTTTTTATGCCAGTACCATGCTGTTTTTATTACTATGGCTTTGTAGTATAACTTTATATCGGGTATGGTGATGCCACCAGAGGTATTTCTTTTGCTGAGGATATGTTTGGATATGCGAGGCCTTCTGCCTTTCCATATGAAATTTGAGATCATTTTTTCTATGTCTGTGAAGAACACTGTAGGGATTTTAATTGGAATTGCGTTAAATCTATATATTGCCTTTGGTAGGATTGTCATCTTCACAATGTTAATTCTGACTATCCAGGAGCATGGGAGGTCTTTCCATCTTTTCAAGTCCTCCTCAATTTCTTTTTTGAGAGTTTTTATATTTTCGTTGTATAGATCTTTTACTTCCTTGGTTAACGTTATTCCAAGGTATTTTTTTTTTTTTGTTGCTATTGAAAATGGGACTATGTCCTTTATTTCTTTTTCTGTGTCTTTGTCATTTGCATACAGAAATGCTTCCGATTTTTTTGCATTGATTTTGTATCCTGCTACTTTGCTATAGGAGTTAATCACCTTCAGGAGTTTTGGGATGGAGTGTCTCGGGTCTCTTACATATACAATCATGTCATCAGCGAATAGCGCTAACTTAACTTCTTCCTTTCCAAATTGTATCCCTTTTATTTCCTTCTCCTGCCTTATTGCTTGGGCTAGGACTTCCAGAACTATATTGAAAAGCAAAGGTGAGAGAGGACATCCCTGTCTTGTTCCTGATCTCAATGGGAATTCCTCCAGTCTCTCTCCATTAAGTACTATTTGGGCTTTTGGAGCTTTGTAAATTGCCTTTATTATATTAAGATGTGAACCGGCCATGCCAATTCTCTCCAATGTTTTGATCATGAAGTGATGTTGTATCTTGTCGAAGGCCTTTTCTGCATCTATCGAAATGATCATCTGATTTTTATGTTTAAGCTTGTTTATGTGGTATATTACATTGACAGATTTTCGTATGTTGAACCACCCTTGTGTTCCTGGGATAAATCCCACTTGGTCAAGGTGGATAATGCTTTTGATGTGTTGTTGGATTGGGTTTGTGAGAAATTTGTTGAGGATCTTTGTGTCTATGTTCATTAGGGAAATAGGCCGATAGTTTTCTTTTCTTGTGGCATCTCTGCCTGGTTTTGGGATTAGCATGATACTAACTTCATAGAAGGAGTTGGGTAGTTTTCCCTGTTCTTCAATTGTGTGGCACAGTTTTAGGAAGATTGGTTTGAGTTCTTCCATGAAGGTTTGATAAAATTCGGCTGGGAATCCATCTGGTCCTGGACTCTTCTTTTTTGGGAGGTTTTTTATTAATTTTTCAATCTCCATGAATGTAATGGGTTCATTGAGGTGGTTGATCTGCTCTGAGTTTAGCTTTGGTAGATGATATGCATCCAGGAATTTACCCATCTCCTCCACTTTTTCCAGTTTTGTGGAGTAGAGGTTTTTGAAATAAGTCCTGATGATTCTGCCGATTTCACTGATGTGTGTTGTGATCTCTCCTTTTTCATTTTGAATTTTGTTAATTTAGAGTCTCTCTTTTTTTTGCTTGATCAAATTGGCCAGAGGTTTGTCAATCTTGTTTATTTTTTCAAAGAACCAGCTCTTTGTTTTGTCAATTGCCTTAATTGTTTCCTTGGTTTCCAATTCATTAATTTCTTCTCTGATTTTAATTATTTCTTTCCTTCTGGAGCTCTTTGGGTTGGATTTTTCTTGTTTTTCCAATGCCTTTAGGTGGATGGTTAGGCTATTGATTTGGGATCTTTCTGTCTTTTTTATGAAGGCATTGAGTGCTATGAATTTTCCCCTGAGGACTGCCTTCATTGTGTCCCACAAGTTTTGGTATGATGTGTTCTCATTGTCATTCAATTCCAGGAATTTTGCAATTTCATTTTTTATTTCATCCACTATCCATTTATTGTTTAAGAGTGTGCTATTCAGTTTCCAGTTGCCGCTGGGGCTCTTGTTGGTTTTTTTGTTGTTGATTTCTAGGACTATAGCATTATGATCTGATATCATGCAGGGAATTATGTCGATTTTGCTAAATATGTGGAGGCTATCTTTGTGACTCAGTATATGGTCTATTTTAGAGAATGTTCCATGGGCTGCTGAGAAGAATGTGTAGTCTGTGGATTTGGGATGGAAAGTTCTGTAGATGTCTGTTAGGTCTAAGTGCTCTATGGTTTTGTTGAGCTCTCTTACTTCCCTGTTGAGCTTCTGTTTGGATGATCTGTCTATTACTGATAACGGTGTGTTAAAGTCCCCAGCTATGATGGTGTTGGTGGTTATTTCTGTTTTATTGTCAAGTAGGTTTTGTTTTATGAACTGCGGTGCCCCTGTGTTTGGTGCATACAGATTTATGATTGTAATATCCTCTTGATGGATTGTTCCCTTTACAAGTAGGAAGTAGCCTTCTTTGTCTTTTTTGATTGTTTTTGGTTTGAAGTCAACTTTATCTGATATTAATATAGCTACACCTGCTTGTTTCTTATTCCCGTTTGCTTGGAATATTGTTTTCCACCCTTTCACCCTGAGGAGGTTTCTGTCTTTAGTGGTAAGGTGGGTTTCTTGAAGGCAGCAGATTGAGGGGTCTAATTTTTTGATCCACCCTGTTAGCTTGTGTCTCTTGATGGGTGAATTAAGGCCATTAATGTTTAGGGTGATGACTGTGAGATTTGATTTGATCCCTGTCATGTTGTGGTGGTAGAGGTGTGTTGGCATTTTCATGGAATTTAATTTTTTTTTTCTATCTACTCTGGGTTTGGTTGCTGTGATCTTCTTCTTGTAGGCATTTGTGTTTGGTTATTTGTTTCTTCTCTGTGGAGAATTTCCTGGAGTACTTTCTGTAGGTTTGGTTTTGTGTTCATATAATTGTAAAGCTGAGTTTTGTCATGGAAAGTTTTCCTTTCACCATCTATTATAAGGGAGACTTTTGCCGGGTAGAGTAGTTTAGGTTGAAAGCCATAGTTTCTTAGAGTTTGGAGAGTTTCATTCCAGGCCCTTCTAGCTTTCAGGGTTTCCATTGAGAAGTCTGAAGTAATTCTGATGGGGTTTCCTTTGAAAGTGGTGTGCTGTTTTTCCCTAGCTGCTTTTAGGATTTTTTCCTTGGTGTCAATGTTTAGAGTCTTAATGATAATATGCCTTGGGGAGTTTCTCCTTTGGTCTAGTCGGTTAGGAGTTCTGTTTGCTTCTTGAATCTTGATGGGCCTTTCTTTTAAGAGACGGGGGAAGTTTTCTTCAATTATTGTGTTAAATAAGTTCTCCATGCCTTTGGTCTGAAATTCTTCTCCTTCTGGTATTCCAATGATCCTGATATTAGGACGTTTAAGTGTATCCCACAATTCTCTCATGTTCTGTTCACAGGAACTTTTGAACTTACTGAAATTTTTGGACTCTCGAACTGTTTCTTCCATCCTGTCTTCCAGATCAGAATTTCTATCTTCCACTTCGCTGACTCTATTCTTGAGAGCCTCTAGTGAGTTTTGGACTTGTTCAATTAAGTTTGCATTTTCTACTACTTTCCTATGTATTACTTCCATTGCTTTGTCCAGCTCCCTTTTTGTCTCATTTTCTGATTTTCTTGCTGATTCTTGGAAATCATCCTTGCATTTCTTTATGTTTTCATTTAGTGTGGCCAGCTGATTTTTAAGGTCCTCTTTTTTTTTCACTCTCCCTCAACTCTCTTAGCTCTCTTTGGAATTCCTTCCAGTGTCTTATCATATTGCTCTAGCTTAGTGATGGTAGCATCCATACGATTATCTATCCTTTGTAGCTTTCCTGTCAGTTCTAGCAGTAGTTTTGTCAGGGTTGCATTGTTCATTGCTTCCACTTGATGTTCTGATCCTAAACACTCTTCTATGTTTTGGTTAGTTGTGATCCTTGTTGGACTGGGTGATCTGTCTGGATTTTCTCCCATTTTATTTTTCGTGTTATTTCTTTTGCGCTGTGGTCTACCCATGTCAGTGTATGGGCAGGTAGGTGGGTGGAGCAGCCTGGGATCTAGCTTAATGCGAATCCAAGGCAGCCTGGGGCAGTTGTAAGCAGCCTGGGTTTTTGCTCAGTCTTGCTAAAGCCGCCTACCTATAGCCTGACAGGGGCACCAATGTTGCCTGAATTCTCACCCAGTAATGCACCTAAGCTGCCTGCCTTTGAGCTTGAAAGGGGACTGAGGTAGCAAGCCCTGAAGGTGCCTAGATTCTGGGTGGGTACACTGGGGTCTGTAAACAGTCTGTGCTCTTCCGCCTCAGGGGAGTGGGGGATGGGTGGCGATGTACAGGTAGGGGATGGCAGCTGCGCTGGTGCTAGTGACTCAGTGTGGACTTATGTGGCTCCTGCTGTGGGGTGGGCATGCTGCACGTGCAATTGTAGTGCAGAGGCAGATGATGTGGGTATGGAATCAGGACACAGCAGAAGCTGACCGGCGGCAAGTGATGTGAGCACAGCAGCAGGGGATCTGGCAGCCACCTATTCACAGCAGGGGTGGCCCCCACAGGCCTGCGAATCGAGCACCACGTGGCTGGTCTACTCGCAGGATCAGAGAACAAGGGCGAGGTAGGATGTCTCAGCTTCAGTGCAGCAGGCTGTCAGGCATGACTGGTGGGTGCCCGATCAGAGCACAGCCATGCGGGATGTGCAAAGGGTGCATGGGTGGGTGGGCGGAAGGGGGCGCGGGGTGCGATGGTGTGTATGGAGCGAGTGGGGCACGCAGCAGGGGGGGTTCGGGGTGCTCCGGGGCACCGGGCAATCAGGGTGGGGTGTGCGGGAGGTGGCAGGGCTCAGGGGGCGCGGGGTGGGGTGCCCTGGAGGGGTGGGGGGCGTGGGGCGCTCTGATCAGTTAGGGGGCGAGGGGCACGCTGTTGGTGCGGGGGGTGCGCATGCAGGGGGGTGTGCGGGGCGCGGCGGGGTGCGGGGCACCTGGGGGGCGCGGGGGGGAGCGCGGGGGGAACGCGGGGTTTGCAGGGGGTCACGGGGTGCGCAGGGGGGCACGGAGGAGCTTACGGGAGGCGCAGGGGGCTAGGGGCACAGGGCACGTGGGGGGTGCGCGGGGTGCGCGTGGGGGGAGGGGGCGAGGGGCAAACCGGGGTGCGGGATGCCAAGGGATGCCGCAGGGTGCTCTGGACGCGCGGGGGGGGTCGGGGCTTGCGGGGATGGGTTGAGGGGTTCGCACGTGGGGCACGGGGCGTGGAGGGGTGGCAGGGTACGTTGAGGCACTCTGGGGCGCAGGATGCGTGGGGGTGGGGCACTGGGGGCACGGGGCACGCCTGGGCACGCAGGGGCGCGCTCGCGACGTGCGGGGGCGCCTGGGCCGCGTGCGGCGGGGGGACAAGGGGCGTGCGGGGTGGGGGGCGGGAGGCGCCGGGGCGGGGCGCAGGGGGGGCAGGGAGCGCTTCAGGGCGCACGGGACTCAGGGCGCGGATGCTCCGGGGCGCGTGGGGGTGGGGGCGCAGAGCGCGTGGGGAGGGTGGACGGCTAGGAGTTCGGGCGCTCGGGTGGGTGCGGGGGGGGGCGCAGGACGCTGCGGGAAGCCGCGGGGTGCTCTGGACTCGCGGGGGGGGGGGCAGGTCGCGCGGGGGAGGGGGTCAAGTGGGTCGCAGGTCTTGCAGGGGGTGTGGAGCACACTGAGGTAAGATGGAGTGTGGGAAGCTGCAGGATGCTGCAGGACACCACGGGGCACTCTGAATGTGCGGCGGGGGTGGGGCTCACGGGGTGCGGGGGGGGGCTCGAGGAGCGCTGCGGGGGGTGCGGGGATCTCGGGCACGCAGGGGGCACGGGGAACACCTGGGTGCCTGGGCGCCGGATGTTCTGGGGCGCTTGGAGCGCGCCTGCCGAGTGTGGGTGGGGAGTGTTGGGGGGGTGGGAAGGGGGCCGGGGGGGGGGGGGGGGAAGGCGGGGGTGGGGGCAGGGCGCGCGGGGGTCCTCGAGGCACGTGGGGGTGGGGCGCGGCGGTCTCGGGGTGCACGGGGGCGCAGAGGTGCGGGGCACGCCTGGGCGCCGGGGTGTGGGGCGCTTGGGGCGCGCCTGCCGAGTGTGGATAGGGAGCGTGGGGCGCGCGGGGGGTGGGGCGCGCGGGGGGTGGGGTGCGCTGCGCGGGGGTTGGGGCGGTCAGGGGGGTTCTCGAAGCGCGCGGGGTTGGGGCTCGGGGGTCTGGGGCGCGCAGGGGGCGTGGGTGCGCGGGGCAGGCCTGGGCGCCCTGGGCGCGGGAAGCTTCCGTTCCCTCGGGCTGCGCCTCTGCGTGTGGATAGGGAGCGTGGGGCGTGATGGGGGGAGGGGCGCGCTGGGGACGGCGGGGGTGCGCGGGCGTGGGGCGCAGGGGTTGTGGGGCGCGCGGGCCGCCGGGGTGCGTGGGGCTTGGTGCCCACGGGGCGCCGGGCCGCTGAGGCGCTGGGCCGCACCCAATGCCGAGATTCGCGGCGGGGCGTGGGTCGTGGGGGTGTGTGCTTCCCTCTTTTACCCCATCTGTGCCCTCCCTCTTCAGATAGTTCCTAATTTCCCTTGAATGCTTACCTTTTTTTCCCCTTGTTGTTTGTAGTGCAGCTAGGCGGTCGCCATCTTGACCGGAAGTCCTCAATAGTGTGCATTTATCCTTACTTACTCCTTATCAAAATCCTTGTTGCTCAGCTCTAGCAGTATTTTATTGAAAATTTTAATAAATGTACATAATATATTTTGCTATAATTTCATTCCATCACTTTCTTGTCCCTCTTTCCCCAGAACCTTTTCACTGAGTGCCCTTTCCCCTGTAAACAGTCCTTTTATTTTGGTGTCTTTCCTTTTTTAAGTTTTGAGGAATTGAATCTAGGTCTTTAATCCACCAGGCAAGTACTACACTACTGAGGTACTTCACCAGCCCTCTTTTAACTTTTTTACATAAATATTTAAAATATTTTTTTTAATTATTCACTAGAGAGAGAGGCCGAGACAACACAGAGAGAATGGGCATTCTGGGGCTTCTTGCCATTGCACAAATCTCTAGACACATGTGCTACCTGGTGCATCTGGCCTTATGTGGGTTCTAGGGAATCAAACCTGGGTCCTTAGGATTTGCAGGCAAGTGCCTTAACCACTGAGCCCCCTATTTTTTACTTTTGTCTTCCTTCATCATCCATGAGCACATGCTGATGGGTGCAATATTGTGCAGGTAACAACAGCTGCTGTGAAGTCATGAATGCAATGGTCACTTGTGTGGAATACAATGTTCCAAAGTACTCTTCTCTATCCTCTGGCTCCTATCTTCTTTCTCTGCCACGTTTTCTGCAATGTTCCCTGAGCCTTGGAGAGTGTAACAGAGATTTCTCATTTAACACTAATTGTTTAACTGTCACTTCTCAGCATTTTGATGAATTTTGAGTTTCCTCAGTAGTCACCGCCATCTCTAGTGGTACTTTTTGACCCAGGTTCTCATTATGTACTAGGCTGACCCGGGACTAGTAGCCTTTCTTCATTAGCCTCCTTAGTGCTCGGATTACAGGTGTGTGCCACCATGCCAAGCTAATAGCAAATTTTTAAGCAATTAGCCATACTAAAACTAAATACTGGGATTCTTACTGCAACTATCATAGATTGTACTATATGATGCATATATTCTAGTTTATGTGGGAGGTTCTTTCCCACTAAATGTGTTCAATGAAACATATTGTTGTAGATTCTGGTAAGGTCAGCACAGATGAACATGAGTTCCTAAAAGTCTGGTAATTATTGTCTGCATGTAATATATATTATAACCTACCATACCTCTGAAATTCTTGTTTAAGTAATATTAATATGTTTCATTAATTTTTCCCAGTTCAGATCCCATTTTCTGTTATATCAGCCTAATTATCCTACAATTACCAAGGATAATAATTAAGATTTGTTTAAGCACCTTCTATAGGCCAAGTGTCCTTCTGGGCAGCTAGTAGGACTTCTGGGGATTGAATCTCAGGCCTTGTGTATGCTGAGCATATGCTGTCTTGATGAATTATGTCCTCAGTCCATGTGCTACTTGTATAATTGGTCTAATGTAGGTGATCACAGATGCAATGCAAGTTCTTATTTGTTCTATAAAGAAGCTTGCTGTCATGGATCAGGCTTTATCCATGGTGTAGAGGGTCAGCAAACGCTTTTTTTTTTTCAATAAAGTACCACAGATTAAATGCTACAGGTTCTATAGACTATATGTTCTGTGTTCTAGCTATTTTGCATTATAGTATGAAAGCAGCACTAGACAATAAACAATAAATGATCATTTGTGCATTATAATAGAACTTCATATGCACAAACAAATGGTGTGCTGAATTTTGGTGTTGAGAACAACACCTTGCAGGTTTTGGCCTTGGAAATAGCTTCATACATTGAAAGCCCTAACAGCAATCTCAGGAGTAGCAAGGGCATCTATTTTCTGAAGCAGATGGCGCTTGACTAGAGAGAGCTATCAGACACAATGTGTGTCTGGGAAGTTGGACAATTTTACAGATTCTTACCACCTGCAGATTATGCCTCACTCAATCTTTAATAGCTTATGTCCTGAAACAGTTTACAGGTGTTTCGCTGCCTTTAATAGAATAGTAGTAAGTCTGCAAAACATTAGGGTATGGAAGAAGTTTCAGCAGAGTTGCAAGAGAATGATTACAAATTCATTTTCTTAATGAGATAACCACTATTAGTACTTCCATTTACAGATGAGAATACTGATGTGTGAGGTTAATTTGTCCAATGTTGCCTCATTAATAAGTGAAGGAATTTTAATTTGCAACCTTGCAGGGCTCATACTACACTCTTCATCCATTTTGAAATTCTGAGTGACCTTGCAGGGCTCCAGAAAACAGAGTCAGTAAAGTGTCTAAGACTTTACTTCATACTAGAGAATATGTTACTGAGTTGAGAAATACATCTTCATTTCATTCCCATGTTATTCCACAGGAATTCAATATTCTAATTGACCATGCCTATGGGAACTGGCATAGATTAAAGTTTGTGCTTAGCAGGCAAACCTCAGAGCTGAATTTCTCTCATTTCATTTTTTTACCTTTTCCTCTATACTGTGATACCTATGCAATAACCAGACCTATTTATTGATAACACTGTTTAAAGCTCATCTATGTCATTACTAGAGGCCGTCAGAAAAATAAGGTACAAAAAGGAAAATGTTTCTTTACCCTGACATTTACTGACATTCCTAATGATACTCTGTATGGCATTATGCAAAATTATTATGACTTTTACTGACAAGAGTTCTTTATGTTGACAGGCTTTGTGTGCTAATTGAAAAGCCAAAGAGCAAATTAAGTATTTTTTTTCTGCACAGCTTGTTCAATTGGAATGGGACAATAAGCAAGCCCTACATACTCTGGCCATGGTCTTACCTTTGTGTAGTTGATTATTTAATTTTAGTTCTGGATAGAGAGAAGGAGGAAGGAAGAGCCAAGTAAAGCATATCCAAGTTAGGTAGTTAGAACACTGAAAATAAGCTAAATATTTGCTTCAAATAAATTTTACATGATTTCAAGAATTATACATTCAGCCTTAAAGTCAAGTAAATTGATAACATTTGTACTACTCTACAAATGTTTGATCTGTAAGTCTGTATTTTTTTTCAAATCTTATCACTATCATTAAGAACAAAATAAGCTTAACCTTCTCAAAACACTAAGTGCTTACAGTACCCATAAAAAGAGAACTATTAGTCTGGACTTTTAGCTTGATAAAAATTTTGCTGTAATCCTAATAGAGCTTCCACAATGCTTCTTAATGGATTAAAAGAAATTCCCATCTGGGAACATGCTGGTTCCCTGAAAGATCTTAAAAACTTAATGAGTCATACAGAGTAATGAAGAACCAGTCTCTGCTTTATGCAAACTTAAAACTTTCTGGAGTTCTCCTAGCAAGAACTTACTAATTTTCCTCTAACCACACATATATATGCAAACTAATTTAACTTTTTTTTTTTTTTTTTTTACACAGCATCGTTCTTCAAGTGACTTTTACAGACACAGCTTATCATAGGCACAGGGCCACAGAGCTTTGGTATTTGGAGACATATCAAACACTAGACTATCCATATGAATTTATATTTTTCTGATAGTTGTTTGTTTTAAATAAAATATTACTATAGTTATAACTGTTTCAAAAAAGAAAAGTTTTTTGCTTTTCCAGGTAGGGTCTTGCGATAGCCAAGAATGACCTGGAACTCACTATGTAGTCTCAGGCTGGCCTTGAATTCATGGCCTACCTCTGTCTCCCATGTTCTTGGATTAAAGGCATGTGTGTACCACAATACCCAGCATAACTATTTTTCTTACCTGTCTAGATTTCATATATCTATATATGTATATATTTGTGTATATCTGTCTGTAGGTAGTTCTATTATATTACACTCACAATATTTTTATTATTTTGAAGATATAGGCTAGATATAGTAAGAGAGGAAAATCAACTATGTACTATTACTCTACCTTTCCAATCTGTCTTTGTCTTTCTGTTCTCTGTCTCCCTCATACATGTATATGTGAGTCTATCTGTCTATATCTTTGACTCTTCCCAATATTCCCATGTTGGTGTTTTTCCTATTTTGTATGTAATCTTTCTGTAGAGGACATTCCTCTAGGCAGCCGAGATTAATTAGCATTTATAATCTTGAAACTGCCATTCTCTTTTGCTAGCCCTTCCCAAATATAGGTCAGTTCATATGGAAATATCAAATATCAGTTATATTCTTGGAAAAATAAATATTTTATTTCAAATAAATAAGTGAAACACTTATTGATAAAAACGTCACATGTTACACCTTAAATTTCAGCATACTATCAGTTGGCTAATATACACTTAACCACTTCTTTTATCATATTATTGAAGAGTAATTGAACAAAACTGATGAATATTTAATGCAAATAACTAAATTAATGAAGCTTTTACACAGAAAAATGATTTTTAAAGTTTTTAAACATTGTAACACATCACATCACTATCGACAATATTTTTGTATCTTAAATCTTAAACCTGAGTGTTTCAATGTTGGCACACCTTTAATCACAGCATTAGGGAGGCTGAGGTAGGAGGATCACCATGAATTACAGGTCAGCCTAGGCTACAGAGTAAGTTCCCAGTCAGCTTGGACTACAATGAGACTGATTTAAAGAAAAAAATACAAGACAAAAAAAAAAAAAGCTTCAACTCACGAAAATAAACCTTTAAAATCTTCTGATATATTTTTCATCATAGAAAAGGCTTATTATAGAAAATCAAAGTCTCTATGTATCTATCTCTATATATAATGCCATATATACATAATGCCTTTTAATATATCATATAGAATTTATTTTTCCACATATAATTTTCACTTGTTGAATTCCTTTCTGACACTTTTATGTGTATAGTCATATTTTTCACTTAATTTTAACCATACTGTACATATAATTTTGTGACCTCTATTTTTGCTTGACATTATTTCATGAGAAATATTCATGTCATTTAAAATTCTGTGAAAACATTTTATTCACTGCATAAAAATTAATTTAAAAGTTCATTAAAACATTATGTGACATGAATGTGAAAGGTTTTGTTGGACTGTTCTAATTTCTATGAAAATCCTTATTCTTTAATCTATGTCATAATTATCCTATAATTCATATTTTATATGTTTCATTTACATTGAAAAACTAGGAGCAACATTGTATCAATTTCCTCTTCACTAAGTGTCTACACTATACCAGTGCCAACATGAAAAATATTAACTTATTGACTTGATAGTGTCATACTGTACTAATTTGTATTTATGTGATTGTTAGTGTTCTTACTGGATTTTTAATCATTTGTCTTTCTACTTCCACAGATTTTGTATTTCATCCTGTGGTCATTTGCTGCTGAGCAGTAGTGCTGTTTTGGTATTGATTTAATGTGGTCCCTTTGTCATGTGTTTGGGAAATTGATTTCACAACATTAACAAAATTTCATATAGTCATTATTATATGTAAGGAATAGGAAACAGTAGTAAACTTCTTTCTCATTTAACAGAAACAAGATTGAACATTATAGATAGCACACTAAAAGTCTTAATTTTCACATTGATTCAAATCAAACTGATAATCACTTGTATAAAATACAAATGATTTGCATGTATGAAAGACTACATATGAGTAGACTTTTGCATTCTTGTCTTCTGTTATAGTACTTATTCCATTTATGAATTTAGAAATTAGATTAAGTTTTGCTGTGTCAGAAAATAAAAATAAAAGTTTCTTAGGTGAGAGAAGTTTCTTTTTGTTGCTGATTTACCTGGGTAAATCATGAGGAAAACAAATGAAGGTGACATGGATGCCTCCATGTTCTCCAGGCTAGTTGCCATCAAACTTTTTGTCCTTTTTGCCATCTTCAATGTGGAACACCTATTAAGTTTAAAAAATGAAAAAAAAAAACCTGAGACTTATTTAAGGAACATTTAACTATTGCAATAGATGTTAAAACTTTCATAGTAGAGGGAGAAATCATGTTAAACTCCACATATGGCAAAGATTGCTAAAGAGTTAAATGCCAGTAAGTAGAAAGCATACCAATTGAAGAAAATTAGTGCAAGGAGGCATCATGGCTAAGAGGAATCTTGTAAAAACTATATTATATAGACCCCAAACAAGGACCAAAAATAAGGCCTAATTGAAAAGAGGGTGCAGAAGACCCTGTCTAAAATTTGATCAAAGAGAAGGCCTTTGTCACAGACATATAATCATCTAAAATAAGTGCTACAGCTATGATCATCTTGTGCTCATTCAAGTAGGTGAGGAGAAGGACAAAGGACAGAGGGCTATATTTCATTCCATTAAGTATGTTTCCAAGAAGTTCTACATAGGACCATACTCATATCACAGTGGCCGAAAGGCAGTGAATAGTCATATATACTATAAGGGAATTTGCATATTTAACTGGGGAAATATAGTTGGTATTCTTGGGGGCCATGTGCCCAACTAATATTTGAAGAGTTTATTGGTATAAAAGAGTAGAAGGTTCCCAGGTACTTAGGATTGTCATGCACTCGAGGACAGCCTGGACTTGCTGCACAAGCATAAGGATCTGAGTTTGGATCTTCAGCACCCATGTCAAATCTGTGCAAGGCCTATGTATGCCTATAATCCCAGCACTGGGGAGGTACAGACAGGAGGATCCCTATGGCTTTCTGGATAACAAGTCCAGCTCAATTGGTGATCTCTAGGCTCAGTGAGAGATGCTGTCTCAAATATAAGGTATTTGGGCATAGGGAGATTACTCTGTGGTAAAGCTGGCTGGTTTGTGTTCAATTCCATAGTACCCATATAAAGCCAAGAACAACAACAAAAAAAAAAATGGCAACTATGTCTGGCTTCCATTTGCAGGCAAGAGAACCTGTCATACCTATATATACATGCATGTGAACATAGGTACAAACAAATAAAATATGTTTTTAAAAAGCATTGTATGGGGCTGGAGGGATTGCCCAGTGGTTAAGCACTTACTTGCCTGTAGAGCCTAAAGACCTAGGTTCGATTCCCCAGTGCCCACATAAAGCCAGATATACAAGGTAGTGCATGCATCCAGAGTTCATTTGCTGTGGAAAGAGGCCCTGACATACCCACTCACACTCTCTATCTGCCTCTTTCTCTCTTAAATAAATGAATAAAAAAAATATTTTAAAACGCAAGGTATCTACATGGATTAAAAGATTATGTATGCATACACACACACATATATACATATATACGTATGTGTGTGTGTGTGTGTGTGTGTGTGTGTGTGGAGAGAGAGAGATGGATATGTACATTAGAGGGGATATTGTGAAACAAACAGAAAGCTGAAGTGTGTTCTGTTAAGATCATGCATTTTATGGCTTAGATGTGTTTTTTGTGTTTTATACTTATTGCTAACAAGATGTTTCTTATGCATACATCATGTGTTGGTACTGTCTTTTCCCTTGTCCTTGCCTCCATTCCATTGGGGATGCTCCTCAGTGGAGTTGCAGGTATTCCCCATGGGGTTGTGGTTTATGCATTGTGGGAGCAGTAGGCAGTTATTTTGTTATTTATCTAGGCATGATGTCTCAATCTGTGGCTCTTACAGTCTTTCTGCCACCTCCTCCACAAAATTCCCTGAGCTGTGATGAGTGAGTTTTAAGTCTACTTCAGTGATGAGCAAGAGCTCCTAAGAAGGAGCCTCTGCATCTCTGCTTTGGTAGGTGTTGAGTAACCTCAGGGTCTGTCTCCTACATCCTGGCACTATTATCAGAAACACCATGGAAGCAGCAATCTTGCTGTCTCCCCAGTTCCTCTGTGGATTCAGCTGTGGCTTGGCTGAAGTGTGAGGGGTAGTTTACCTCCTCCAGTCTCACTACCTTCTGAAAAAGAACAGTTTCTCCAGTGGATAGTGAAGTCAGCATAGTGTAAATGGGATAAGCATTATTAATTTAGGGAGAATTTGAGGTACTTAACTCCTCTTTTAGCCAAAGGCTAGTGAAAGCTTGACACTGGAGGGCATATTCTTTGTCTCTATAGGATTATGATCTGTTTTTCAATTCCAAATATGGGTTCCTTTACACTGAGCAGATCTCTTAGCCAATTAGAAAGCTGTCAGTTACCCACTGAGGCTGTGTGCCACTGTTGCACTGGTGTTTACATCATGTCAGCATGTTTGCTTCTAAGTAGCTTAGACCTCTGCTTGCTCAGACCACTGTTGGCCATTTTCCCCCAGTAGCTCATGTAGCGCTTTCCAGCACTAGACAGGCTAACTGTCTGGGGACTGGCTTTCTTCTGAATTCCAGCCAGGTCTCTCCATGATCTGTGTCAGCAGCATATGATGTCTTCAGCAATAGGGTCTTAGCTGTTGCCTCAGGCAGGTAATCAATTGCTTTGACAGGAAGCTGTCTTGATTTGGGGACCTCATAGGTCTGTCTGATCAACAGCTCAGTGTGGGTGGCAACCAATCTCTGGTATTGGGAGTTACAGGTCAGACACAGAAAAAAACATTTCCTTTTAAGCTTAGGCTTCATCCCACCCTCACCAGAGCCCTACTTTTTAGGTTCTCCCCCCCTTACTCTTATTGAGGGTTTATCTTTTAGGCTATCTCCAAGGATAAAGGTTTCTATGGTATCAGCTCATTTTGGATTTAGTGTTTGTTTTACCCAATCCCTTTCCCTTCCCCCAAACCCTCCCATTCCTATTATCTGGGCCTTGAGCTGCCTATCAGGTATGACAGGAACTCCAGTGGGTCCAGGTTAGGAACCACAAATAAGCCAAAGGACCCAGGTTAGATTCTCCAGGACCCATGTAAACTAGATGTACAATGTGGCACATGTGTCTGGAGTTCATCTGCAGTGGCTGGAGGCCCTGGTGTGCCCATTCTCTTTCTCTCTTTCTCTCTGTCTGTCTCTCTCTCTCTCTCTCTCTCTCTCTCTCTCTCTCTGAGTCTTCCAAACAAATAAATTAATTAAATTTTTAAAAATCTCAAGAAAGAAATCAAGGAGGACTTGAGATTATGGAAAGACCTCCCATGCTCCTGGATAGGTAGCATTAATATTGTGAAAATGGCAGTTCTACCAAAAGCAATATACAGATTTAATGGAATACCAATAAAAATACTAGCATCATTCTTCACAAAGATAGAAAAAAATGATCTCAAATTCATATGGAGCCAGGTGTGGTGGTGCACACCTTTAATTGCAGCACTTGGGAGGCAGAGGTAGGAGGATTGCCATGAGTGCAAGGCCACCCTGAGACTACATATTGAATTCCAGGTCAGCCTGGTATAGGGTGAGACCCTACCTTGTAAAACAAAAGACAAAATCATATGGAATGGCAAGTGGCCTTGGATATTCAAACATATCCTTAGCAAAACAAACAAACAAACATCTCTAGAGATATCACCATACCAAATATAAATCTATATTATAAAGCCATAGTAACAAAACCAGCATGGTTTTGGCATAAGAACAGAAATATAGACCAATGGAACAGAATTGAAGACCCAGACCTTAGGTCATGTAATTATAGCTACTTGATCTTTGACAAAGGTACCAATAATGTAAACTGGAGAAAAAACAGCATCTTCAACAAATAGTGTTGGACAAATTGGATGACCATATGTAGATTTGTTCTTATTCAGCAAATATTTTCTTCCTCTTTTTTTTTTTTTTTTTTTGAGATAGGGTCTCACTTTAGCTCAGGCTGACCTTGAATTCTCTATGTAGTCTCAGGGTGGCCTCGAACTCACAGTGATCCTCCTACCTCTGCCTCTCAAGGTGTGCTCCACCGTGCCTGGCCTTTTCTTCCTTTTATAGAATCTGAAAGTAATCACTTATCAATTATACTTGTGAACAGTCATATAAAAATAGTATATAATGTAAGTATTTATATTCAGCCACTGTGAATTTCAATAAAGTGTGACTTGACTTTTCCTGTACCAGATTCTGATAATGACAATGAGGAAAACAGCTGAAAGTGTGTTTTTGTTTTTGTGATCATCTACCAATATAAATCCTCATAAATGCTGCCTAAAAGCTAAAATGGGGAAACTGAGTACTTTCACTTGAAGAACTTAAAATTATTTCCTTTCATAAATTTGATTTAGACATTTTAGAACGATGTTCCTGTTATATAACTGAAACCTTCTACTATGTGCCTGTATTCAGCAGCAAAAGTGGTTTGAAAGACTTTTTCAAGGGGAAAATGTTCCCTTTAATCTATCTTATTTTTTGTCCAAATGCCCAATTTCTTTCCATCAAACCAGTTCTATCTTCATTTGACATAGCACTCATCTCTAAAAGGCAAACATTTTATCCTTGTTTCCTAAAGAAATGAAGTTTTCCTACTTCTGGTTAGACTGAGTCTATGTACATTTCCAGTTTTTCTAAGTTGTCATATTAATAACATGATGCTTTGGTATTTATAATACTCCAGAAAGGTACCCTTTGGGTTTCAGATTACTAAAGTATAGCCTCATTCCTTGGTGGGCCTGGATAGTAGGCAATAGTTGTCTTAAGGCATTATAAAATGAAAGACTTGTTTGTTAACTACATATGAAGTCAATTTCCTCTATAGGTTAGATGGGGTTGACTTCTCTGGGTCTTATTGGATAAAGAGGAATTGAGATGGGCCACACATTAAATACAGTGAGCCAATAGTTAATGAGCAATGAAGTGTCAAGTAGCAGTAATTACTCACTTCTTTAGAGTTCTAATGAGTTCTCTTTCTCATATGATTCATGTGAGATTTGTCTTAGGACAGGTTTAGCAAAAGGAGACCTAGAGCCCAGAATTTGTATGTGAGAAATCCAGTTTTTAAAACATGCAAACCTTAAAGTACTATGAAAACCTACACATAAATTCAACAAGGGTGAGATGTCAGACAGTCAAACAAAAGAAACTTTGGCATAGTTTCATGGGGGCAGATAGTATTTGATGTTTGTCTCCATCATCCTCTCTAAACAGCTCTCAGAATGTCAGTGCCCATTCAAAAAATATATAAATATGTTTAACATCTCTGGATTGTCTATAGTGATTGTTTGCTTGCTTTCTATGATGATAAGAGATTAGTTAGGATCTTTCTTGTGAGCCTGTGGTTTTACTTATTTCCCTTAAGTGTATTACTCTGCAGTATTATTCTATTTGTTTGCTTGTTTTGTGAATGCTTTTGTATTTTCCAGCTGCCTGTCTGTTCACATTGTTTTGTGAGAGCTTGTGATGCATTACTACATGCTAAACTTTTATTGCCAGGAAGTGCTTTGTGTCATCAGTAGACATGAGAATTTCATGCTGCCCTCTTTTCTTAAGACAATCACTAAACTTGAAATTGGCAGAATTTACAACTTCTTTATTTGGAGAAGAACTATTTCAATCCTGTTCTATGTTACTACTATGAAAGATGGAGTTTTTTGTTTGTTTGTTTTAAACATGCAAAACCTTTCTTGCATTCTTAGAGGATACTTATTCTTTGAGTGGGTGTGTGACATAGGGTCTCACTCTAGCTCACTTACTGAGGCTTACCTTTATGGATGCTCAGTGTGGCTTTACACAGCTAGGAAAGAAACAGATTTCACTGACAAACTAAGGGTCCTTTCTGAGAATAGACATTTTATAATAGGCAAGAATCCAGTAAGAGAAGCCTGATGTATAGGAAGAGAGTAGTTTTTTTCTATATTTTTACTTAAGTGTGTGCCCACATGCTTCAGGATTTCTTGCCACTGCCAATGAATTCTTCCACACGAATGTACCACTTTGAGTCTGGCTTTACATGGATGCTAAGGAATAAAACTCAGAATGTAGTCTTTGCAACAAGTATCTTTAGCTACTGAGTGATCTCCTCAGCCCCTTTTTAAAATATTTTTTTACTGGGAACATTAAAATATAAAATATTGCAAATTAGTGGCATTCCCATTGGATAGTCCTCTTTTGTCCCATTTCCTCTGCCACCATAGATTGAGGGCCCATTTCAGTGAGGTTAACCATAATCACTGTTGGGTCATGAAGGCACTAGTTGGTTCCTGTAGGGAGGACAATGCCTCATAGTATGCCTTTCTGCCCTGTGGATCTTATATTCTTTCTACCTCCTCTTCTGCAATGTTCTCTGAGCCTTGTAGGGCATATTAGAAGTCTACTTTAGTGTTTAGATATCTTATTTTCTGCTTTGATGAGTTGTGGATCTCCTCAGTGTTTACCATCACCTCTATGTTGATAGCTCTCTGGCTAACAGTGAGAGTAGCAGTCATATTTAACCTGAAATTTCCTCTGTAATGTTTACTAGCTCCTGGAAAGTGTGATAGAGATGACTCCTCTTGTGCTAGGTCCTCAAATTTCTTGTCTTGTCATTTCTATGGGTCTTGGGTCTCCCTGGTATTTGCCACCATTTGTAAAAAGCAGCTTCTCTAACCAAGAGTAAGTGCAGTATAGATCAAAGAGGAAAAAAAATATATACAGTTAGAAGACTTTGATTGACATAAACTCTCCATTTTTCCAAAGAAGCTTCCCTTTCATGATATTTATTCATTTTGATATATGAGCATGAGAGATCTTTCCACCTCCTGGTGTCTTCCATAAATTTTCTTCAGTGTTTTAAAGTTTTTTTTATTATTATACAGGTCTTTAAGTTCTTTGGTGGAGAATATTCTGAGATATTTAATTTTTATGTGGCCATTATGAATAAGAAAGTTTCTTGGATTTTTTTCAGTATGTTTGCCATTTGTATGTAAGAAGGCTACTGAGTTTTTAGTGTTAATTTGTATCCTGCCACTTTGCTGAAAGTGTTTATCAGCTCTAGGAGTGTTCTGCTGGAAAATTTAGAGTCTTTTAAAGAGAAAATGATATCATGTACATATAAGGTTAGTTTGACTTCTTCCTTTCCCGTTTTTATACCTCTTATTTGTCTTTTTTTCTTATTGGTCTGGCTAAGATTTTAAAACACTATACTAAATAGGGAAGGGTAGGGCCATGTGAGCTTCTCCTATCTAGCAACCATTAACTACCTGTTCCTCAGGGAGGAGTTGGACCTCTTAATTTCCCACCCATAATAGAATGTTAATGGGCCTAATCTTATATAGGTCTCTTTCAAGTACTTGTAGAAGATCAGAGATCAAGGGGACAACAGGCACGCCATGCCTAGAGGATCGCATCCCATAACATTGTTACATGAATTGTCAATATTGTGGAAGCCATGGCCTACTCTTGCTGGGCCCTGAGGTGTTCAAACAAGTGTTGTGATTTTACATATAATACAGTGGAGGTCTTCATGTGATAATCCAGTTTTATTTTAAAGCTGTACCTTTTATAAGTTTCCAAATATAAGTTGTGTTGGGTTTTTGTTTTGCTTGATTTTATGAGTTCGGTGCTCTGTCTGAGGATATAAACATACTTTGAAAGCTCTAAGGCAGAGGTTTGGAAGACATACATGTGCTGTGGGATTTTGTGATTTGTGTTTAGATGGATAAGAGTATGGGAATTTTGGCCGATATAGCTATCTGTTGCAATCTGTGGATAACTTGTCTTCTTGTTCAGTTTTAACTCATCTTTATATCAACATATCAAAGTGCTTTGCAAAGGATAGGTACTCAATAAAATCATGTTGGATTAATGAACTAGATAATATAAAAAATTTCGGAAACTTTTCCCTTCATTTTTCAGATTCTCCAGTTATGAATCTTTCATTATGCTAAGAATTAAAAATCCTAGTTTCTGGGGCTGGAGAGATGGCTTAGCAGTTAAGCGCTTGCCTGTGAAGCCTAAGGACCCTGGTTTGAGGCTCGGTTCCCCAGGTCCCACGTTAGCCAGATGCACAAGGGGGCACACACATCTGGAGTTCGTTTGCAGAGGCTGGAAGCCCTGGCACGCCTATTCTCTCTCTCTCCCTGTATCTGTCTTTCTCTCTGTGTCTGTCGCTCTCAAATAAATAAATAAAATTTTTTTTAAAAAAATCCTAGTTTCTGGTTCCATCTATATTATTTACTATCTTTTAGAAGTATTTTTTCTAATTAACATGTATTAATTGATAATGAAGTTCAGTATGCTATAAGCACTAATGTGGATTCATACCTCACAAAAGGAATATTTAGCACCTTTAAATATTCAACGCATTATAACCTAGCGTGGAGTTGGATTGTGAATAATTTATAAAAGATTCTAAATCTATCATTTCTGCCCTTGGCAAGATGCTAGTCTGGTTGGGTATAACAAAAGCATAATGTCACAAATGTGTAAAGGGAATGGTATGAAATATGTGGGACAATTCTGGAATTTTTTTCCTGAGGCTTTTTTTATTGTTGTTAAAGAAAGGATTAGAGATCAATAACAAAAATGAATGTAATATTTGCGAAGCTTTAAAGTGAAAATTGACATGTCTTTTGAAGTGGTATTTTCCAAATCTGGCAATATAATAGAGAAGCTTTTAGAAATGCAATTGCCTAGGCCATATCCCAAAAAATCAAATTTATGGGAATGAGAACTGGACAAAGAGATTTAAAAATTTTTTTCCAAGTGATTCTAAACTATAGCTGAATTTGAAAATAAATGTGCCAAAGATATACTTCTCAAATATTTTATAAATGGAGATTTTATTTTTTCATAAAATATAATATTTTTGGTTAGGGAGGTGGCTCTTATTGAAAGTGCTTGTTTGCAAAGCCTCCCATCTGAGATTCAATTCTCTAGTCACCCTTGTAAAACTGGATCATAAAAATGGCACGAGCATTTGGCATTTTTTTTTTTTTTGTTGCAGTGGCAAGAGAGCCTGGCATACCACCTCCACAGGTACAAATAAATAAATTAAAAACATGATTTTGACCCAGTAGATAATATTCTGAGATTCTACACTCTAATAAATTTCCAAGTGCTACTGCTATAAGAAAGAATGCAATTGGAACAGCATGCTGCTAAAGGGAAGCTAAATATTTTTTCTTGTTAAATAGTGGAGCCAGAGAGAGAACTTGCATCTACTTGGCTTCCATGTTCTATGAAGCATGTTGGAAACTATACTTGCAATATCTCATTTAACCAAATGGAACGATTATTACATATAATGTTTCCCCTTTTAGAAATGCAGAGATTAGACTAAGTACATAAATTATTGCCTATGGTTGGATAGTTAACTCATGATAGAATCTAGATTAAAGCACAGATATGTCTGGCAGGTTAATGGATATTGGGTTGTTGGATACTGTCAAATGCTAAGCAAAACTGCAGAGTTGAACTGTTAGACAATATCTTTGTAGACATAATCTTCATTTAAGTAAAGAAACAATGTGGCTAAACGGTTTTACACTCTTTCCTCATGTAGTACTTCACCAAAGGCAGGCTTCATGGTTATAGTATCAGAGATGCCATGGATAAGGTAGGATACCAAGTGAATAAATGCCAATAGAATGGCAGAACTAGTGGAGGGTAGCAAAAGTAAAACACAAACACTTCTTCTAATGTTTATATTAAAGGATTATTCATTCTGGAGAAAAATGTGTTTACTGAAACTATTTGGCTCTGATTCCTTTATTCAAACATGAAAATAAATAGTAAAAGTAGCTATACTCCTCTGTGTTCATTCTGTGTTTTTTCTCTTTCTAGGAAGCTGAAAAATGAACTCTTAGAAGCAAAACGTAGAAGTGGGAAAACTCAGCAGGAGACTAACAGAGTCTGTGTTCACTGTCAGAGAAACCTGGGCCTAATCTTTGACAGGGGAGACCCATGCCAGGCCTGTTCACTCAGGGTCTGCAGTGAGTGTCGGGTCATGGGACCTGATGGCAGCTGGAAGTGTACTGTCTGTGCCAAAGTCGCGTGAGTTTCTTGCCTTTTCATAGAAAGTGGATATTTGAATAGGGAAGGGATTGAAGTGGGGAAACACACAATCAGGTATTTATTTGAAATATTTTTATTTATTTTGGAGAGAGAGATACACTGACAATTGGCATGCCAGGGCCTCTTGCCATTACAGACAAACTCCAGCACTCCTAGTACTCCTAGTACATAGGTACTAGGAATTGAACCCAGGCCATAAGACTTTGCAAGCAAGTGCCTTTCATCATTGAATCACCTCTCCAGCCTGAAAAGGATATTTAAATTTCTGGATAGAGTAGGGTTAAAAATACAACCCAACTACAGGTTTTATAGTTACCTGGTATGTGATTGCGTGTGAGACACACACACACACAGAGAGAGAGAGAGAGTAATACAGAGACAAAGGAGTGTTGAAAGGGAGAGAGATTAACACAGACAGATACAAAGAGAACAATACAAATAATTATGAAGTATAATAAAGTTGGAAGCCTCCAAGAAAAAGGTGTCTCCCTACATTTGAAAATAACCCATGAGCTTTCTTCTTTTTATCCCTTTTTGGTTCAACTATCCAATATCAATCATTTAGTGTGGTCTTCGAACCAGCTTAAGGGAAAAGCAGGAACAGTTCATTAGTTTCTTCTAAATCTATCTGTCCATGAAAAAGGACATAAGAAGATAGCATTGCCTTTCACCTCTCCCTTTAGCCTACATGAGTGGATGGGACATATATTTCACTCCACAAACTTTGGTGCAAATCACGGTCATTATTTTCTAAGTTGAACTGCAGTCTAAAAGTGATTTAGAGTACTACTTCTGGGACCTACCAAACTCCCATCCTCTTGACAAATATCCCTTCAATTGGCTAGTATGTTTTCTTCTTGTCTGTCTTCATTACACTGCAAGTTGCCTTATAATATCAAGGCAACTCAGTGTTGATCTTTCTGTGGCTGAGGTAGATGTGTTGGCATCATACCAATCAATGTGCTTGGGTTGGCTTGCTTTTCTCTTATTAATTTATCCTATTGCAGGAGTTAAAATGTGATCATGGGAGGAAAAGTGAGCAATATAGCAGTAGTAGGAGGAGTAACCTCCCATTTCCAACTCCTTTGAATAAGGACCACTGTGTTGTTGAAGACATCTATATTCAGTGACTAAATTCTTCAGCCAGTGTTATTTTTCTTCAGCTGCTTCATAAAGGTGAACCTGAATAGAGCAGTTTACACCATATTTCAACACTAGATTGAGATAAACAGCCCTAAAGAAATGAACCATTTAAGTTCTTTTATTATTCACTTTGGATACATCACAATGATTTGCTTAAATGATCATCTGCAATTCATTGTCCTTCATGAATAGATTCCTTTTCAGTACATCCTTCCCTGCCATTAGGAAACATCCTGTACCAGATCTGGGAGAAAGAACATTGTTTATATCATCAATCCATGGGTTTCATCATAGCCCTTTATTGATTTCAAAGGAATTCTTTATGTATTCATCATACAAGTTGCATTGTCTGCCCATATTTCAAATCTTTTTACTTGGCTCTTCACTTCTTTAATGATAACATTTGGTAAACGGAAATCTTTAATTTTCAGTAGTTCAATTTGTTAGTATTTTCCTGTATGAGTGGAATTTGTTCTTGTATCATGGTACAGAAAGCTTTCCCTGTACCCAAAATCATGCTACCATTCTGTGTTTTTCTGTCAGTGTTATTTCACCTTTAAACTTTATACTTATTATCTACTTATAACTAATTTTTGTGTAGTCTGTGAGTTAGGGATTGATTCTTATATTTTAATATCAGAATTATGCAGCAATTTATGGCCCAAATATACTTATTAAGTTGCATTTATTGTATTGTCTAAATCATCTTTACTCTTGATGATTTTTGTTTTCTTTTGTTTTTTGAGGTAGTTTCTCACCAGACTGACCAGAAATTCTGTAGTACCAAGCTGGCCTCAAACTCATAGTGATCCTCCTACCTCTGCCTCCTGAGTGACTGCTGGGATTAAAGCATGTGTCATCACTCCTGGCTATTCTTGCTGAATTTTGATTTGCATGTTCACTCAGATAATGAGGGCATTATAGTAAACCCTCTTAATTATGACTGAAAATTTTCAATTGATTGTATTTACTTTTTATGTTTAGATTTATGATATGTTTATACTACCTATTTCTCTGTCTTAGTTGCCACATCTGTTTACTTTCATTTTTAAAAATGATTTTCTTCTGCCTAAATGATACTTTATATTATTTCCTATAGTGTATTTCTGTTAGTTATTAATATCCATGTCTATTTTATGCTGGCAATTGGGACTTTTGTACTCAGGGAATTGTAAATGCTAAGAAAGCCCTTTACCACTATCGTACAAACTTGATCCTTGTTTTTGTATGTGTGTGTATATGTGTGAATGTGAGGGTGGGTGCATGTTCATGGAGGCCAGAGGAAGATATTGGATGTCTTCCTCAATCACACCCTATCTTACTTATTTGGATATGTTTCTTTTAAAAAAATATTGAAAATTAATATATGAACATATTGCAGATTCGTCATATTGCCATCAGGTTATACTCCTATGTATTCTCTTCCCCACCCCCATTCCCTTGAGGACCCTCCTCAGTGAGGGTATCCATAATCACTGTGGGGTCATGAATGTACCAGTCAGTCACTGTGGGGGAACAATGTATCAGAGAACCAGTTGCCACCCTTTGCCTTTTACGTTCTTTCTGCCTCTCTTCTGCAATATTCTCTTATCCTTGGAGGACATGTTATAAGTCTTTAGTGTTTAGCCATTAGCAGCCTCTGATTTGATGAGTTTTGAGTCTCCTCAGTGTCATTTACCATCTGCTTGGAAGTAGTACTCAGGCTAGCAATCCACCACTTCTTCTGTGATGTTTCCTAGGCCTTGGCAGGCTTGATAGAGGTGACTCTTGTTATAACAGGCAGCTGACTTCCTTTGCTTGTCATTCTGATGAATATTGGGTCTCCCTGGTATTTGTTTCCCTGTGTAAAAACCAGATTCTCTAGCCAAGACTGAGAGCAACATAAAGCAAATGAGATAAGCATACACATTTAGAAGACTTTTGGATGTGCATAGCCTTTCCTTTTGCCAAAAAACAGTGAAAGATTCCCTTTAGGGTCTATGACTTTCCAAGCTATAGGCTTCTGATTTGGTTCTTAGTACAGGGCATGAATTACCTCCCACTGAGCAGGGTGATTACTTCTATATCTTATGTGCTACTATTGCACCAGTGTGTACATCATGCCTTGCTGGTTGATTATATAGCATACAGGAGCCACTGCTTGTTTACACTGTTGGTAACTTTTATCCTCTAGAAGCTCACATAGTCCTTTCCAGCACCATGTCATCTAGCCAGCAGTGAGTTAGTTGGCTTCCATCTCAGTTTCAGTATAATCTCTTGATCCTCTGTGAACATAGTCTGTGGTGTCTTCAGCAATGAGGTTCAAGTGGGTAACCAAGTGCTTTATCAATGAACTATATTGCTTTGGGGACCTTATGGGCCTCCCAGACCTGTAGCTCACCTGTAGTGGGGAACTCAATTTGGGCACTGGGATTTATCAGCAACAGCCTATGATTTTAGGGTCAAGCTTTCTTCACCCATGCAGGGTGCTTCTACCAAAATTCATTCATTCATATTCTCTCTCTCTCTCTCTCTCTCTCTCTCTCTCTTTCTCTCATGCACATACTTTCTCTCATCATACCTCTTAATTAGCTGACAAAGAGGTAGGTTTCTATGGTACTGATTCATACCATCATTAGTTTTGTGTATCTCTTACCTCCTTTACTCTGCCATCACAAGACCCTCAATCCTCTGTATTCTGTACTTCCATTTGCTTGTGTACTATCCTATTCTTTGATCCCTTCCTACATCTCCTATGTCCAAGCCTCATTCTATCTTCCTAACCAGTATAACTTATGTGTACTACAACTTTGAAACAAATCAAACCATTCCGTGTTAGGATATCCATATGAGAGAAAACCTGTGGCATTTGTCTTTGACCTTGGGTCACCTAACTTACTACAATTTTTTCCATGTCCATCCATTTTCCTGAAATTTTCATTTTTCCTTACCACTGAGTAGAATTCCATTGTGTATATGTATCACATCGTTATTAACCATTCTTTAGCTGATAGATATCTTAGCTGTCCATTTCCCAGCTATTGTGAATAGAGGAGCAACAGACATGGCTGAGCAAGTATGTCTATCACAAAGAGTATAGCCTTATCATATTTGTCCAGGAGTGGGTTGAATGGTAGATCTATTTGAGAAGCCTCCCAACAGATTTCCACAGTAGCAGTACAAGTTTTGACTCCAAATAATACTGAGTAAGGGTACCTCTTTCGCCACACCTTTACCAGCATTTAATGTCATTTGATTTTTTGATAATAGCTATTCTTACTGGAGTGAGAAGTAATCTCAGAGTAGTGTAATTTGTGTTTCCCTGATCAGTAAAGATTGAATATATGTTTTAAATATTTTTTATATATTTGAGAGAGAGATAGTTAGAAAGAGAGAATGGGCACGCCAGGGCTTCCAGCCACTGCAAATGAACTCCAGACACATGCACCCCTTTATGGCTTACGTGGGACCTGGGGAATCAAACCAGGGTCCTTAGGCTTCACAGGCAAATGCCTTACTGCTAAACCATTTCCCCCCCCTAAGATTGAACATATTTTCAAATGTTTATTGGTTGCTTGTATTTCTTTCTTTGAAAACTTTCTGTCAGTTTCTGATCCAGGTTTTGAGTAGGTTTATGATTTTTTAATGTTTTTTGAGATTTCTAGATATTGGACTTCTTTCACATGTATTAATGGTGGAGATACTTTTCCATTCTGTGGGTGATATACTAACTAGGCTGACGGTTTTCCTCTGTCATTTCGACTGTACCATGACTGAGATGGGAGGGGTGGTTTATCTCTTCAGGTCTCTCTATATTCTGAAAAAGAAAAATGATTCTCCAACAGAGAGTAAAGTCAGCATACGTTAAACTGGATGTGTACTATTAATTTAAAGAGAATTTTATGGATGTAGCTCCACTTTTAGCCAAAGACTAGTAGGAGCTTGACATTGGTGAGCATAATCTTTGTCTCCATAGGATTAAGACCTGGTTTTCCCACTTTACATATGGATTCCTTTCCACTGAACAGATCCCTTAGCCAATCAGAAAGCCATTGGCTACCCACCAAGGCTGTATACCACAATTGCACTTGTAGTTCTTGTCAGGCTCATAGTTTCTGAGTAGTTTAGACCTCTGGTTGCTCACTCCATTATTGTTCACTTTCCCTCAGTAGCTCATGTAGTGCTTTTTAGCACTAGATGGGAACTGTCTCTCTTCCAGATTCCAGCCAGGTGTTCTCTGTCAGCAGCATATGGTGTGTTCAACAACAGGGTTTACGTTTTACCTCAGGTAAATTAAGTGCTCTGATAGAAGCCCTCTTGTTCTGGAGACATCAAAGGTCTCTCCAATCAACAGCATGACTTGGGTAGCACATACTACTGTACTGTGAGTTACAGGTCAGAGCTAAAGATTTTAAGGTTAGGTTTCATCCCACCCTCTCCAGGGCCCTTCCTTTCAGGTGTTCCCCCTATACTCCTGTTAGGGTTCAATCTTTAGTCTACCTTCAAGTAGAAAGGTTTATATTGTACCAGTTCATTTAGGGTTTAGGTTAGTGTTTATTTCCTACTACCTTCCCTCTTCCATCCCCCAGACCCTTTCATCTGTATTGCCTGGACCTCAAGTTGCCTATTATGCCAGAAACTCAAGCTGATCCAGGTTAGGAACCACAGATGAGTGAGAACATGCAGTGTTTTTCTTTCTGAGATTGTATGTGTTTGCTTAGTATGATCTATTCTAAGTCCATCCATTTTCCTACAAAATTAATTGTATCATTTTTTTCTTACTGCTGAATAGAATTCTGTTGTATATATGTACCACAACTTCATTATCCATTCTTCCAATGATGGGCACCTGGGTTGTTTCCAGTTCTTAGCTATTATGAATTGAGAAGCTATAAACAAGATTAAGCAAATATCTATGTAGTGAAGTATGGAGCATTTAGGGTAAATGTCCAATAAGGGAATAATTGGGTCTGCTGGTAGTTTTATATTCATCTTTTTCAGGAGCCTCCATATTGATTTGCATAGTGGTTGTACAAGTTTCCATTCCCACCAACAGTGTATGAGGGTTCCTCTCCAATATTTGCTGTTTTTTTGATTTTTTTAAATAATTTCCCTTCTTACTGGAGCAAGGTAGAATCTTATAGTTGTTTTAATTTAATTTTCATGTCCCTGTTGGAGCAGGATGTTGAGCATTTTCTTAAGTGTGTGCTAGCCATTTGTATTTCTTCCTCTGAGAATTTCCTTTTCAGTACTCTACCCCATTTTTTCAGTGGGTTGTTTGATTTTTCTATTGTAGATTCTAAATATTAGGCTTCTGTCAGTGGTATGGCTGGCAAAAATTTTCTCCCATTCTGTGGGTAACTTATTGGCTCTGCTTATGATATGTTTGTCTGTGCAAAAGATTTTTAGCTTCATGAGATACCATTATTTGAGAAATTGTTTAATTTCCTGGGCTACTGGTACATTGTTCAGGAAGCCCTTTCCCATTCCTATATTTTAAAGAGTTCCACCTATTTTTTTCTCTTCCAGTAGTAGAAGAGTCCTGGACTTTTCTTTTTGGGGAGGTTTTTGATTAACTTTCTAATTTCCATTAATGTGATAGGTTTGTTTAGGAGATTAATCTGCTCTTACTTTAGTTTTGGTAGATGGCATGTGTCTAGGACTGCATCCATTTCTTCCAGATTATCCAATTTTGTGAAGTAGAGGTTTTGGAATTATGTCCTGATGAATCTTCTGATTTTCTTGATGTCTGTCATGACCTCTCCCTTTTAATTTCTGATTTCATTCATTTGAGACTTCTCTTTTTTTAATTTTATCAAATTGGCCAAAGGTTTATCAATCTTGTTTATTTTATCAAAGAACAAAGCTCTTCCTTTTGATTTTTAATTGTTTTATTGGTTTCCATTTTATTAATTTCTGCTCCCATCTTGATTATTTCTTTTGTTCTGGAGCTCTTAGTGTTCGATTCTTCTTCTTTTTCCAATGCATAGAGGTAGACAGTTAGGTTATTAATTTGGGATCTCTCTGTCTTTTGTATGAATTTTCCCCATAGGACTGCCTTCATTTTTTACCATAAGTTTTGGAGGTTGTGATTTCATTATCATTCAATTCTAGAAATTTCTTTTTGATTTCTTGCTAGCCTATTCATTATTAAAAAGTGTGTTGTTGACTGGAGAAATGGCTTAGCAGTTAAGGCATTTGCCTGCAAAGACAAAGGATCCCAGATTGATTCCCCAGGATCCATGGAAGCCAGATGGACAAGGGGGTGCATGTGTCTGGAAGTCATTTGCAGTGGCTGGATGCCCTGGCATGCCCATTCTCTGTCTGTCTCTCTCTCCCTCTTTCTCTCTCTCAAATTATATATATATATATTTAAATGTGTGTTTTCAGGCTCCAGGAACTGTTGTCTCTTGTTATTAGTCTTTAATGAATTGTGATCTGATATGATGCAGGAAGTTATGTCAATTTTCTCCAATTTGTAGAGGTAGGCTTTATGGCATAATATATAATCTACTTTTTAGAACGTTCCATGGGTTACTGAGAACAATGTTTATTTTGTAGAATTGGGGCAGAAAGTTCTATAGATGGTTGTTAAGTCTAGTTCATCTATGGTGTTGTTGAGCTCTATTATTTCCCTGTTAATTTTCTTCTTGAATGATCTGTCTATTAATGATAGTAGAGTATTAAGTCCCCAACTATGATGGTGTGATGTTTATTTCTGTTTTGTTGTCAAGTAGATTTTGTTTAATAAATTGTGGTGCACTTGTATTTGTCACGTATATATACATGAATGTGATGTTTTCATGTTGGATCATTCCATTGCTGAGTAAGAAATGGCTTTCTTTGTCCTTTTTGGTTACTTTTAATTTGAAGTCCATTTTATCCAATATTAATATAGCAACACCTGCTTGTTTCTTACTTTCATTTGTTTGGAAAATAATTTTCCATTCTTTTACCCTGAGGAGGTATCTGTCTTTAGTGGTGAGGTGGGTTTCTTGAAGACAGCAGACAGAAGGGTGTATTTTCTCTGATCCACCCTCTTGTGTCTTGATGGGGGAGTTAAGACCATTAATATTTAGGATTATTATTGTGAGGTTCGATTTATTTTCTGCCATGATGGGGTGATTTATGGGGTTTGCTGTTTTCTTGGGCTTTGTACTTTTTGAGCCTGCTCTAGTTTTGGTTATTGTGATAATCTTTTTGTAGGCTCTTGAAATTGTTTTGTTTGACATCTTTTGTGTGGATTATTGACTCTAGGTTTGGCTTTATGTTCATATAATCATAGAGTTGACTTTTTTCATGAAAAATTTTACAATCTATTATGAGAGATACTTTAACTGGACACAGTAGTTTGGGTTGGAAGCTATAGCTTTTTAGACTTTGAAGTGTTCCATTTCTAGGACCTTCTGGCTTTCAGGGTTTCCACTGAGAAATTTGAGGTAATTCTGATGGAACTGCCTTTGTATGTAGTAAGTTGTTTCCCTCTTGCTGCTCTTTGCACTCTTTGTTTTCATTATTAAGAGTTTTAACTATGATGTACTTTGGGGAGTTTCTTATTTGGTCCTGTTTTTTAGGTGTTCTGTGAGTTCTTGTATCTGGAAGGGCCTCTCTTTTGTGAGATAGGGAAAGTTTTCTTCAGTAATTGTGCTGAATATTTTCTCTATGCCTCTGGGTTGGATTTGTCCACCTTTTGGTATACCTATGATCCATATGGTTGGTCATTTTAGGACATCCCACATTTCCATTGTATTCTATTTGCCTGACTTTTTGAACCTAGCAATGTTTCTGACTCCAAATCACTTTTTTCTGTCTTGTTTCCAGGTCAGATGTTCTGTCTTCCTCATGAGTGATCCTGTTAGTGAGAGGTTGTAGAGAAGTTGTTTAAAGCTCTGTTGATATTTTTTTCTGTTGTGTTACTTTGTGTCATGTCCATCTCTTTTTTTGGTTTGAATTCTGATTTTCTTGATGCTTCCTATTATTCATTCTTGCATTAGATCATATTTTCATTAAGGGTAATTAACTCATTATTGAGATTCCCTATTTGTTGACTCATCTTCAATTCATTTAGATCTCTTTTGAAACTTCTTTGGTTTTCTTCAATTATGTTAAGTCTAGTGACAAATGCTGAGCATTCTAAAAGATAATTCTGCTCAACTTCATATATGTGATTGTTGTTTTTTCATCCAGTTTGGCAATTCTTTTGATCAGGGTCATATAGCTTGTTGTGTTTTCATTTTGGGATTCAATTTCTGTTGTTTCCTCTATGATTTCATTGGAGGCTTCCATTGTAGGACTAGGAATCCTTGGTATAGATATCTCAGTTTTCAGACTTCTTTTTTTTTTTTTTTCACTGTGATCTGCCCATCTCCAGGAAAGGTCTTATTGTATTGAGAAGAAAGCAAGCATTGGTCCCTGTAGAAACATACACAGAGGAACCATTTGTTTATGGGAAAGCTTTTTCAATATTATTGTTATTTTAAAATATTTATTATTGTTATTTATAATCATTCTACTATATAATAATGTCCCAGTACTTCCTGTTTCTATCAAACTGAAATTAATACTGACTAAACAACTTCTGCCTTCCCTTCCTGCCTTACTCTCTTCCCAAGTCCCTGGCAACCACCATTTCATCCTTAACTTCTGTTAGATCAATGGTTTCAGATTCCACACATTAATTTTGCCATCTATTACTTGCTTTACCTGTTTTAAGTTAAATTATCCTCCAGTTGTATTCATGTTGAATAGTATCTATTGTGCCTATGTACCACATATTCTTTATCCATCAATTTGTGGACAGTTAGGGTGAGTCCATTTCTTGGCTATTATAAATAGTGCTATGACCAAAGTAAGAGTACAGAGATCTCTTCAACATACTGCTTTTATTTTTTAGATATATGCCTAATAATAAGATGGTTGAATTATATGGTAGCTCTATTTTTAATATTTTGATGAACCTCCATATTATTTTTCAAAATATTCACTTTTTATTGAATCCAACATTGGAAATGTTTAACCTCAATGAGTTGAAGATTCTGGTTTCCAATATTTATGTTTGTAAATCACTTATTAATATACTCTAGCCAAGGGTCTTTTTGTTTTGCTTTTGTTTGTTTGTTTTTGTCTAAGCAGGGTCTCTTGCCCAGGCTGACCTGAACTCTCACTGTGGTCCCAGGCTGGTTTCAAACTCATAGTGATTTTCTGGCCCCTGCATCACAACTCCTGGGATTAAAGGTGTGTGCCACTATGTGTGGCTTAGCTATCAATATAGTGTTACATCTTATTTATGTATTTTTGATGGAATTGAGGAGAGGAGAGAGAGGGGCTTATGACTGTGCCAGACCTTGTGCTACTGCAAATGAACTCTGTACACATGCACCATTTTGTGCAATTGGCTTTACATGGGTACTGGAGAATCAAACCTGGTCTAGAAGTCTTTGAAAACAAGCACCCTTAACCACTGAGCAATTGCCTCATGCCTTCAAGGTAATAGTTTTAGCAATTTTTATTATTCCTCATTTTTCTATTGGATTTTTAGAAGTTACCACTGCATGTTTCCATCTAAATTTCTTTATATTTACCGAAGAATAAGTGTATCTTACACTGTCTTAATCATCTTTTATCCTATGTTACCATTTCTCAGACATACACTCTCCTCTTTTTTTAAGGCTTTGTACCACAGACTGGACTGGAACTCACTAAATAACCCAGACTGGCCTCAAACTAGAAACAATCCTTTTGCCTCAGTCTAGCCAAGCCACGTGACTATAGGTATGAGTTAGTATACCTAGCTCTCTTCAGGTATTTCACCCCATCATATGTCTGTCCTTCACTCTGTGTATTTCACATATACTACTTAGTCATAACAAATATATTTTATATATGTCTCATTATTGCTATATATTTTCTATCCTTTTTTTATATCACTCAATTCCATTTGCATGGTTTATCTTCAAGTTTAGGAGGCTTTCTTTTGGTTCCTAATTTGCTGTTAGCCTCATCAACTTAATCTTCTTTTTTCTTTCTATTATTAGTATTAACAACATATTTCATATGGATACATAATGTGTTGGTACCCTCTTTTCCCTTGTCCCTGCCCCCATTTCACTGGGGACCTTTCTCAGTGAAGTTGCTCATCATTGAAGACCACTTAAAACTTACACACCATGGCTCAAGGAATTTTGTGGAAGAGGGGGTGGAACGATTGTAAGAGCTGCAGCTTGAGACATCATGCCCAGAGCCATTCCCTCTCCCCCAAAAATAACTGACTGGTGCCCCCACAATCCATAAAACACAGCTTAATCATTTTTATCTACTTTTTAATTTTTAGCTTTTTTTTGCCAGTTGAATTTTAAAATACAATATTGTTTTTCTTTGCTAATAATTGGCTAATCTTGTTGTTGTCTTATAATCATTCAGTAATCTATTTGATGTTATTTCAAAGTCTATGACTTATAGCTCCATTATCTAATTCTCCTACAGAGTCATTTCTATTGTTTGTTATTTCTCTTCACATGACTCATGCCTTTCTTCCTATAATCCTGGCAGGTTTTGACTGATGGCCATCTTATATGAAAAATGGTAAACGATAGTAAGTGTTATATAATATCTATCAGCTGAGAATTTATAGTTTTTTCTTCTGGAAAGGAACTAGGAAGAGGTCACTGTATGTTCCTGATTACCTAAATTAAGACTGAAGAAATTTTGGGCTTGAGACCTCAGCGTCCATAAAGACTATTATGTTTCTGCATCACAGTTATACCTAGGAAATAATCTTTCATAGTGTAATAACATGTTTATTAGACAAGAGAGAAAACTGATTTTATGAATTAACATATATAATATTAATAAAGTTTGAGTGAATAATATATTTTTAAAAATTGTCATGATTGAGTCTGTGCAAATAAGAAAGAGTTCTTTTTTAAGTTTCAAAATTTATTTATTTATTTGAGAGAGAGAGAGAGAAAGACAGAGAATGGGTGTGCCAGGGCCAGCAGCCACTGCAAACAAACTCCAGATGCATGTATCACCTTGTGCATCTGGCTTATGTGGGTCCTGCAGAATTGAATCTGGGCCATTTGACTTTTCAGGCAAAGACCTTAACTGCTTAGCCATCTCTTCAGCCCCCAAGCAAGAATTCTAACACTGAGTTATATATCCAGTCCTTGAGATTGAAAATATGGTCTTTGTGTAGCTCAGGGAAGCCTGAAACCCACTAACCGCTTTTCTTTGCCTCCCAAATGCTAGAATTATAGGCCTATGCCACAACACCCAATGTAATAACCAAGTTTTGAGTTTATGATCTCTCATCATATCTTTTCCAAACAGATTGTGTCTAGCTGATGTTTGACATTTCAGTACAATTAGGAAGAAAATGAAAATTTTAACAGACAATTGATTTCCAAATGCAAAGTCTCAGGACTGATGGAGGAATTTCTCCATAATTATTTCTCCAGTTCTTATACAGTAGTTTCAGATTTGATTCTTGGTATTTATTCTTTCCTTTTTCTTCAGTCCTCTTTTACTCCCTTTACACCCCAGACTCCCTTCACTCAGACTAGACTAACTAGGGCCTGTGACCCAGAAGCCTTTCAATCAGTTACACTGAGACTCAAACTTTAGTATGAGAAGATTTTTTCTCTTTAATTCAATATCACTTGTAATTACTGAAACATAATTTTTAGCACAAGATCTAAGGGGCTTACGTTCTTGCCATCAGGTCAATTACTAGACAATATGGATGGTACATAAAGATTTAATTCATTGAAACTTTTATGTTAAAGATAAGTGTCACCTTCACTTTAGGTGGTATTAATAACATACTAACTTTTATCATGTTCAGTGGAGCATGGGGATTGTTATAGAAGCTAGCCTTCCTGAATAACTTAGACCATATATGGTATATATTTCATTTATCTTATTTGTTGTGTTTCTTCTTCCACTATATTATAAACATTATAAAATATAACCATAAGGAAAGTATTTTTGAAAGTCTGCATTGTAATGTCTATAGTAGTTACTGAATGAATGTTTATTCAATAAGTAGATGGATAGATGGATGGACAAGAAAGGGAAATGGTGAATGGATGAGTGAGTGGCTCCAACTTAAAGCATCTCAAGCTTGAGTAAGGGAAACAAATATATAACAAATGTAATTTTCTTCTATTGGAAACATGGAGTTCAAAAATATAACAGCCAGCTGGGTAGGGTGGCACACAGTTTTAATCACAGCACTCAGAAGGCAGAGCTAGGAGGATTGCCAGAAGTTCAAAGTTAGCCTGACACTGCATAGTGAATTCCAGGTCAGCCTGGACTAGAGTGAGACCCTACCTCAAAACAATAAAAAATAGACAAAAACTCACAAGAGCCATGCCAAATATATTTGTTCCTGACATAAAGAAAATTCTACTTATCATAGAAAAATGCAAAAGACAAGTTGTCATCAGAAGGTATAGAAATAAATAATAACAAATTAAATTAAAGACTATGTCTTTCAGATGTATTAATAAATAACTTCCATAACAATTTTATTCATTTTGTTATTGAAAGAATCACTTATATAAACCCAATCATCCACCTGTCTAATTTATCTTGATATATGTATCCACTTCTGCTACACATTTATACTTAACCAATTGGTATACAAGGAACTAAGGACACAAGTTTAAATAAAACATGAACTGCCTTCAATGGCTTCATAAACTAAGGTGGCAGATGAATTTACTGTGCATTGTTTCATCTATAAATGAAATTTTGAATGTATTAAAGTGATACAAGAAGAAAACAGTTTTCAATGTGTGACTCTTATATCTATCTGTCAACAACAATTTATCTATAGTTACATTTTTCTGCAGTAGCTGGAAATTGACATGATGAGTATTTAATTTAATATTTCAAACTTCATGCTTACTTTTCAAACTGAATATCAAAGTAAATTACTGCTGTAATATTCCAGCTACCACTTTGTATGCTCTCAGGGACTAAGACTATCAGTATTGGCAATATCCTACTTGCTATTCATGGAATTATTTTCATAAAGGAAGCATGAATGATACTGTGTTGGCAGAAAATGCCCTTTGTTTGTTATGAGAGAATGTTACAGCTGCAATGGACTGTCTCCATGTTTAATAGACCATAAAATTGAAATTCTAACCCTGACCTCTAAGAGATAAGATGAGTCAGAAAGTGACTCATTCTCTAATCAGTTGAAAAAACAACCTTTATTGCCATTTACCTTGGACTGGGTAAAAGTAAAAATATTTTATTTCTGAAGTATTGAAATGATTTTATCAAGAACTAGTGGAAGCAGGCTATGCACTTAAAATGATCTCAGAGGTTTCTGACATTTTCTCCAACCTCCTGATTGGAACAAGTTGGATGCTGAAGCTCTAATCTTTTTTTTTTTAAATATTTTTTGTTCATTATTTATTTATTTATTTGAGAGTGGCAGACACAGAGAGAAAGACAGATAGAGAGAGAGGGAGAGAATGGGTGCGCCAGGGCTGAAGCTCTAATCTTAAAGTCAAACTCTATAGAAACAGAATGAACAAAACTTTGACGCTTGTTTTCTATCTTTACAAAGTGCATAAAATTCTATAGGATTATGTTAGCTACAGTAGTTGTTATCTAATACAAACAGAGTTATAATTAATTTTTTCTCATTAGCATCCAACTGAATTCAGAAAGAGTCAAAGATAGAAGCAACATGATAGAGGAATGAAAATGAAATACTTTAATATTATATTAAGTAGCTGATTTTATATTCATGCCATGTTATAACATAACAGGTTCCTGTATGTCCTTGTGAAAGTCTTTGTCTTTTGTAAAAAAAGAAGGATCCTGGGTTTGAGGAATTGGTAATGATTATTGCAATAAATGAAATATAATAATGACTATCAAAAGCTCAGAAAATAATATGTCAATGAATAGAACATACAGAGAAAGCACAGTATGCAATGTATACTTCTTTGTTATGAAGAGAGAGGTACAATCCCTAAATTCAGAGAAGTTGGTCTTCTGTAGGCCTCATTTTGTTAGAAGTTGTCACTTATAGGTAGGCCATGGTGTTTAGTGAGACAAAATCTCAGAGCTCTAGCCTCCCACAAGATTATTTACAGCTATAATAGGCTACAAAAATAACAACAACAATAATGTATCATAATCTTGTATAATCATAGATAAGCATAAGGTAAAGGTCAAGACACAAAATCTTGAACACCCTGTTTTTTTTGTTTTTTGATAACGTGAATAACCTGCTGCTTCCTTACCAATGGCAACTTTAGCCTTGCTCTATTCTTTTTTTTTTTTTTTTTACTTTTAGAGAAGATTTGAGACATGAATCATAGAATTATCTCTACTTCCTGATTTTGTCTAATCCAGAAACAGCCTCTGCTTGAATATCAAACCTTTTAAATACTCTCTTACTGAAATGCCTCATTGTTCTTTGTGGCTTGTGTTTTCCTTTACTCCAATGAGCAAGAATCTCTACTTGTTCACCTACAGATAGGCTCCTGGTGTTCTTCCTGGATGAATATTGGCAGTTTCTAAACAGGCATTGCAAAATTCCTTCTTAGTTTAGCATATTTTCATAATACCACAATGGGAAGAGTCACATCAGAGAAATACCAAGTGCCCATGTTTTTTTTTTTTTTAATTATGGTGAAAAAATGTTTTGAGTTCCTTGACATGCTACTTTTAAATCACCTTTTACAGGAAACTAAGTCACACCAAGATAGCACTAGAGATAGAGTCCAGAATCAGAAAATTTATTTATGTTGACATGGACTCAGGATAATAACTTCCGAATTCTGAATACAGAGCTCTGTTAGCTCAGAGTTTTTATAGACAGGATGGCAGGAAGTCTGACATCATCTTGAATTCTTTATGATATTTGTGGGTTACAAGCTTCTAAGGTTACATTATTTGGAAGCACAAACAAAAAAGTCCTTAACAATAAGTAGAACAGAAATCTGTTCAGGGTGTTTTTACTAATGGTTTGATCTTGTAATATATCTAACTAACGCAGGATGGGACTCAGTGACATGATAAGGATAGGACATGGTTGTTTACATTCTTTTCAGTTTAGAATCTGTGGTGTTTGCAAAACATTTCTCAGGACAGAAAGGGGAAAGGGGCTTTAGTTTGATTACAATGTCCTCACTATATCCTATCAAATATGTGTGTGTGTGTATCAACCATTTTGATGCTTTATTTTAATGCCTATATATACTCAAGAGTTTTTTTTTTTGTTTGTTTGTTTGTTTGTTTTGGTTTTTTGAGGTAGGGTCTCTCTGGTCCAGGCTGACTTGGAATTTACTCTGTCATCTCAGGGTGGCCTTGAGCTCATGGCAATCCTCCTACCTCTGCCTCCCGAGTGCTGGGATTAAAGGCATGCGCCACCACGCCCGGCTAAGAGTTTTTTTTTGTTTTTTTTTTTATGGGATGATAGCTAACATTCTATAGTATGTACGGTATACACTTTAAAAATAAATTTAAAGAACACACGTAGTTTGAGAATTAACACATTTTCGTTTTGAATTTTTTACTCATTTGCTTTATTGCATTTGGATATTTGAGTAATATATTTTCAAGTTTTATACCTTTCAACATAATAGAAATGGAAATAATATTATATATATTCATTTTGAACTGTTTGCTGATAATTTTCCTACATGTATTGTGGATGCTTAAATTAGATGTCCCCAATAAACTCATGTGTTCTGAATGCTTGGTTCTAGCTGATGGTAATTTGGGAGGTGGATCCTTGCTGGAGGAGGTGTGTTTCTGGGGAAGGGCTTATGGGTATTATAGCAGCTCTCCTTGCTAGAGTTTGGCTTACTCTCCTGCTACTTCTTTATACCTGCTATGTCAGAAGTGATGTTCAGCTTCTGCTCATGCCATGCTGTCTCCTGCAATCATGGAGCTTCCCCTCAAGACTAGAAGCTAAAATTAAAAAAAATAAATAAATAAAGATAAAAAAAAACAATTTCTTTCCTTCCATCAGTTGCTTTTGGTTGGATACTTTATTCCAGCAATAAGAAGGCAACTATAAAATGTATATAATGTATTTTAATCATAATCTTCTAAAGTTACTTTATAACCTTGTCTACTCCTCCTTTACCCTCCCCCCCCAGTCACTGAACTCCTTTTTCCAACTAATCCCTTCTCTAGTTCAATGTTTTTTATTTTTTCTTCTGTCATCCATTATGGGATGTTGATGGCCCCAATCTTGTAACAGTTACTTTGTCACTGCTGGGGCAAAATAACCGACCACAAGTAGCTTAAGGAAAGAAAACGTTTAATTCAATCTACAATTCCAGAGGGTAGAATCTACCGTGGCAAGAAAAGCATGGTATGAGTAGACAGCTGGGTCATATTACTACAATAACAGGAATGAAGTGGAGGGAGAGACAGAGACATAGTATATCAAGGTCTACCTGCAGTGGCATACTTTGTACATCAGGGCTCAACCTCCTAAACTTTCCAAAACCATTCTGAATAGTCACCAACTGGGGACATGAGTTTATGGGGGACATATCACATTCAAGCCATCACAATATAAACATACTGAAATGTATGTATATGTATTTATTTTCTTGTTTGTGGTATAAAATGTATTTTTTACTGTTACTTCAACAAGAAATATGTGATATGTGTTCCCCATATAAATGAATGCAAAGGCTGGAGGAGAATGCCAGGTGTCCTTTTCTTAGTGTTCATCCATGTATTTCTTTCCTTTGAGAAAGGGTCTCTTACTCAAGTTGGAGAAGTTATCTGTCAGTGAGCTACTGTGATTCTATAGTCTCTTCCCACCCACCCTCACTGGGGTTATAGACATTTATGGTCATGCCTAGTACTTTTAGTGGGTTCTGGAGAGTGAACTTGGTGATATCCCACCAGGGTAGGTCTCATACTTAAGTTGCAAACATTGAACTGAATTGAACAATCTCCCAAGCTTAGCATTTTCCAGTTTATAAGACAACAAATGATAATTTCTTTTGTCTGTTGGTTGTGCTAAAAAGACTGGTGATATAACTTAGTGTAGAATACTTGCCTAGAATGGCTATTTTTCTTTCATCCCTAGCATGAAATATTACTTTTAGGCATAAATGAATATTAATTTATTGTTTTAATTTACCTTTTCCTGATTACTATTGAATTTGGGTGCTTATTCAAATGTTTATTGGTCTCTTGTGGTTCTGTTTCTATGACATGGCCTTTTCATGATATATTGCAGGTGTTTTTAATTAGTTTTCTATTATGCAAGTACAGGCAGTTTGGTACCATTATTAGGCTCATCCGTGACCTACCCCCTCCCCATTGGCCCCTTCTTGTTGAGTTATATGGGTCATGCATTGTGGAGTTAGCCCACAGATATGGGTAAGATAAATGTCTCTGCATATCATGACCCAACATGTGGCTCTGACATTCTTTCCGCCCCCTCTTCTGCAAAATTTCCCTGAGCCATATTGTGTTCATTTTTGGTCTGCTTCAGTGATGAGGTGTTGGGGCCTCTGGGGCTCTGGCTCTCTGATTTGGTAGGCATTTATTTTTCTCTGTGTTTGTCTTCTTCCCCCTTGCAGTTCTTTCTTTCTTTCTTTCTTTCTTTCTTTCTTTCTTTCTTTCTTTCTTTCTTTCTTTCTTTCTTTCTTTCTTTCTTTCTTTCTTTCTTTGAGAGCGACAGACACAGAGAGAAAGACAGATAGAGGGAGAGAGAGAGGATGGGTGTGCCAGGGCTTCCAGCCTCTGCAAACGAATTCCAGATGCGTGCGCCCCCTTGTGCATCTGGCTAACGTGGGACCTGGGGAACCGAGCCTCGAACCAGGGTCCTTAGTCTTCACAGGCAAGCGCTTAACCACTAAGCCATCTCTCCAGCCCCCCCTTGCAGTTTTTAATGACATTGTTACTCTTTATCTTTTAAATATACTTTGCTATTCTTTATGAGCCCCTTCATCTCTAGAAATGCTTTTGTCTTAATTCTATTTTGTCTTTCTCAATACAGCTGCAGTAATTTCCCTTTGGTTCATAGTTTATATTTTCCAATCATTTAATTTAAAAATTTTCAGTGTCCCTATGTTGAAAGTGAATCTCTTGTGTACAGTGCATAGCCTCCTTAAAAGTATATGATATATGTTAATTGATGCAATAGTAGTTCCACTTCTTAGCTTTGTGAATCATACAGCAATAAACATGGATATTCATATATCTCTGTGGCATATTAAATGAGTCTTTTGGGTATATACCCAAGGGTACTATGAATGGATAAAGAATATATAGTACAATGTGTTTTTTTTCAGTCATAAAAGAAAAATTAAATCATAACATTTGCTGGAAAATTAATGCTCCTGGAGTTCATCATGTTAAAATAAATAACTTGGGTTCAGATATACAAACATTGCATTTTTTTGTCACATGTGGAATCTATATTTATGCCCGTGTGTGTGTGTGTGTGTGTGTGTGTGTTTGCATGCACGTACATGCAAGTCATCAAATCAGAAAAGGTAGTTTGAAAGGGAAGAGTGTGCAGAAAAGCTAATGGAATTCGTGTCAAATGAAAGCAAATGGGAGTACTAGTTAGGGGAGAGAAGGGGGCCAGCAAGGGAGGTAAGGAAAATAGTGGAGAAGGAGGGAATGAAAACACAATAATGAAAATAATGAAACTTATTACTTTGTATTCTAACTTGAACAGTTAATAAAAATTAAAATATATGTATAACACTTGATAAATATATACTTTTGTACATGCTCTATAGACACATATATGATGACCCAATTTCTGCACATAGCTTTTCAAATCATATATTTATTTACAAGATCATAGAAATACAAACAGAGACAGAGAGAGTGAGATAATGGGTGAGCCAGGGCCTGTATCTGCTGCAAACAAACTCCAGATGCATGTGCCACACACATTGTGCATCTAGCTTTATGTGGGTACTGGGGGCTCAAACCCAGATCATTGGGATTTGCAGTCAAGCATCTTAACCACTGAGCAATTTCTCCAACCCTGGATATAACTTATTTTAAAATGTAATTTTATTGATTTATTTGTAAATAGAAAGTGTGTGTGAGTGAGAAAGTGGGAGGGAGTATGGGCATGCCAACGCCTCTTCCCACTGCAAGTGAACTTCAGGTGCATAACTTTATGTGGGTACTGGGAATCAAATGTGGGCTTGTAGGCTTTATAAAGAAGCTCCTTTCACCATTGAGAAATCTCCCCAGCCTCTGTATATAACTTTTAAAATTAAATCTAACAATATTTTTCCAGACTTTAGTGTACAATTTTTTGTGGTTGCTGTAATATTTACATTTATTTATATTACCTATAATTTGAGTTGAATTTTCTATTTCATCTTTTGTACAAGTATTTCATATGCTTTTGAAAAAATCACATTACTCTAGAAATTACAACATTCACTTTTAACTTTGCAAGTCAAAATTTTGCCTTTCTTCTAATGACTTTGAGGAATTTGGTACTCTTAAACCCCAAATATGTATTTCCTGGCAAATATATAATTTTATCCTACATTATAGGCATGTTTTATCATTTAATCTAATCATTTAGATATTATAATTCTGTTTATATATCAATGTTTGTTTATATTTATCAATTTCAGCATCCCTTTTGGTGTTATTAAAGATTAAACTAGGTCCTTTTTCTCTACCATGCCCAGCCCCCATAATCATATTCATATCTCAAAGCTCTTTTACCTTCTGAAGAATACAATCTATTTGCTGAAAATTATGTTTTCTTTATTCCTGAACAGTGGTTTCTATGGATATGCATTATAGGTTGATAATTCTTTTGTATGAGAATCAAGCAAATGCCACTTCATTGAAAACCAACTAATTGCTTTCTTTGTAGGTCATGTTTTCTTTTCTTTCTTTCTTTCTTTCTTTTTTTTTTTTTTTTTACTTCTTCACTACTTTTAAGAATTTCTCTTTGACAGGAAGTAATCATCAGGTTTACCATATAATGCCTAGATATTTCTATTCACTTTCCATACTTGGGCAAGAAATAACCTAGACCATCATCTCTATGTGGCCAGAGTATCTGTCTGTAGCTCCAAACACAAGTTCTGAGATAAAGCAGGAATGCAATAAATACATAATATGTGGTGAATAATTTTAAGAATAACTCCAACTAGTTTTCATATAATTAATATATTGAAACAAATTTCTTAACATATTTAATGAGCATATATTATGGCAGGTGTCTTCAATAATGATAGACGAAGGAATAAAATTAATATTTTCATCACTATTCTTTTTTACAGAAAAAAAGATTTCTCATTTTCTTATAAATCTAATGAAAAATTTACTTCACATTCATGTTTCCCAAGAGAAACTTGAATCCCAGGAGTTTAATATTAAATAAAATCAGAGCCTACAAGTTTTGAATACTCAACAGTCATTATTCACCAATAATAAATTTAACTTACTGTAACTTCTGTCAGACCCATTCTTCTGAGTTCAATTTAGGGGAAATAAAGAGTCTGTTTCAAACCTTAAGGTTTTCAAATACTACAATAATGGTAGAGAGATATATAAATTTTATAATGGGAGTCCTTAATTAAATTATTTATTTATCATCTTTTGTGATGCAAAAACCTAGGTAGACATTTTCAAGGTAGAAATCTGACTCAGATGAGCCCCTTCCCCTCTCCCTTCTCTCCTCTTTTGTTTGTTCTTTTGTCCAAAGATTTATCCTTCCCCTCTGGGGTTCACAAAGACTGCCTTTTCTAAAGCTGCTGTCACTGTTCCTTCCACCCACCTGAAGTGCTAGGACCCAGGATGGGAATGTGGGAGAGTAGTCACATCCAGACTTACAACTTTTGTTGTGTGAGTCCATAGTAAAGATAACATAACCCTGGCTGGGGTTTCTTCCCTATCTGCACACCACATCTTGTTTACAATATGCTATCTAGGTAACTCAGCCATAAGCTGACTCCCCTACAATAGTTCCCTCCCCATTTCTTTTTTTTTAATTAATTTTTTTTGTTCATTTTATTTTATTTAGTTATTTGAGAGTGACAGACACAGAGAGAAAGACAGATAGAAGGAGAGGGAGAGAATGGGCGCGCCAGGGCTTCCAGCCACTGCAAACGAACTCCAGACGCGTGCGCCCCCTTGTGCATCTGGCTAACGTGGGACCTGGGGAACCGAGCCTCGAACCGGGGTCCTTAGGCTTCACAGGCAAGCGCTTAACCGCTAAGCCATCTCTCCAGCCCAGTTCCCTCCCCATTTCTACAAGCTTGCTTATTGTCCAAAGAATTTCCTGCATTTGCCCAGAGTCATGTAGCTTTAGAAACTGTCTATAAGGGCTGGAGAGATGGCTTAGCGGTTAAGCTCTTGCCTGTGAAGCCTAAGGACCCCAGATCGAGGCTCGATTCCCCAGGGCCCACGTTAGCCAGATGCACAAGGGGGCGCACGCGTCTGGAGTTCGTTTGCAGTGGCTGGAAGCCCTGGCGCGCCCATTCTCTCTCTCTCTCTTTCTCTCTCTCTCTGCCTCCTTCTTTCTGTCGCTTGCAAAGAAATAAATAAAAATAAAAAAAATTAAAAAAGAAACTGTCTATAAAAACACAAACCTACTAGAGCTCCAGGATGGAGTAATTTGGAGTGTTCACTCTCCCCGTCACATTGGTTATAATAAATTTTGAGCTCTCCAACCTCTTCAAGTGATGCTTGGTTTTTCTCACTGGCTTAAACCTGAATTTCTGCAACATTTTCACTTCTCTTTTATTCCTGCTACTTTGCTCCAAATACACACACATAGGTAAGCATATGAAATTCTGTGCGTTATTGCCATGTACACTTTTTTCCCTGGGGAGACATGGACACATGTCTATTCATCCCAGATAGGGCTCAGATGACAGACAGACCAAAACCAATCTTGGTGAACCAGTTTCTTTGTTGGGTTACTTACAAAGCACAGGTGAAGGGTTACTTACAGAAGCTTGGGAGACTGAAGGGCAACTGTATCACCACAGAGTCCCACTCCATCCTGGATAGCAATCTCATGGGAGCTGCATTATGTAGTCCCACTTTGAGATAACCTTTGCTTCCTATGTAATCTAGCTTTTTTTTTTCTCCCAAGACCACTTGAAGCTAGGAGGGAGGGAAAGGGGGGAACAATTTCTGGAAATCCAGGAGAAGGTCTTATGACCCTGCTATAGTTCTCCATCTTCTAAGGTGTTGTCAACAATCATTACCATTACTATAAACCTGTATATCACGGTTTTGCTCTGCTCCAAAGTTGCTATCAGTACTGGGCCAAAACATTCTTTACCCGAAGATGGTTATGTTATACCCAGAGGAAAAACGCCATTGAACAATTATTCATTATTATTTGGCTTTCATACGGTTTTGTCCTTCCTCAAAGCTTCACTGTAGTTGTGAGTTATGAAACTCCTTCTGATGATATTGCAACATGAAAAGCAAATGGGCTTTCAGTATACTGTATCTGCCATCATACTTTTGTAACTTTGGGAAAGTTTTTCAACCCAACTGAATTTCTGTTGCCTATCTATAAGCTTGGAATAGTACCTGCTACCTTTAAGGTCATACTGCGGATTAGAGATAGCTTATATAAATGCCTAGAACATTATCTGGTACCTAGTATGTCTATACCACCCAGACCTGAGAAGTGGACAAAGGCATAATCCTAAGGATCTGTTCTGATGTGTCAGAGCTCTGAAATGACAAATGACTCAAATTTATATCTGAGGTGAACAAATATGAAGTCTATAGCTGTTGTTCTCACAGGGTTATCAAGAGGTAATAACTAACAATTCTGAGAAAATTATATTTGTGTTAGGTGTTGGCAGCTCTACATGGATGTAGTAAAGTTAGTATGGAGGTTTGTTTTCTGGGGAATGTGGATTGCCACATAAGACTGCTTTCAGGGTGCTACCCATCCCTTCCCACACCCTAAGAGGAGAGAGAGAGAGAGCATGTGTGGTAAAAGCCTTCCCAGAACAAAGAGAAGACAACTAATAGTCTTGGAATGTGCCCTATAACTTGGAGTGTATACATAGCCACCAGGTAGCATAGGAAGCTCAGTAGTTGCCACATGGAGGAGACTATGGGGCCTGAAATGTACAGAGGAACTTATGGAGGGTATAAAAGACAAGGCCCTGCTACACTTGAGGCTCAGCCTTTGAATGTGAAACCACTGGACCTGTGCCAGAGTACCAGATAAAAGCAGCTTCCTGGGCTGGAGAGATAATTCAGAGGTTAAGGCAAAGCCTAATGACCCAGTTTTAGTTCCTCAGTACCCACATAATGCCAGATGCATAGAGTGGCACATTCGTTTGGAGTTAGTTTTCAGTGGCTGGAGGCCCTGGTAAACCCATTTTCCCTCTCTCTCTGCTTGCAAATAAATAAATAAACATTTGTCTCTCCTCTTTATCGCTCTGCTTTCAAATAAAGAAGTAAAAAATATTTTTAAAAAGCAGCGTTTCCTGCTGTAAGTATCAGTGTCCTTTAACCTCAGTGGGGCACCCTGCTATGAGAGAGAGAGAGAAAGAAACACTAAGACATTAGAATGCCACCACTGGGTGGTTTTCAATCACTGAAGGATAGTATCCCACCTGTTCTTGTTTCATTCTGTGTAAACCTGGTCCTATTACAGAGGTCAACTTTTTTTTTCTTTTTCTTTTAAACAAAATGCCAGAAAACAAATATTTTAGGCTTTGTGGGCTATGTGACCTAATGATACAGCTATTACATTTGGAAGTTACAGCACACAAACAGCCAGAAATAATACATAAGCAAATATACATGGCTGTATTTCAATAATGCTTTATTTATAGACTTTGAATTTTGAATCTTACATAGGTTCTAACATGTCATGAAAAAGTATTGATTTTTCTCAGCTATTTAAAATTTTAGAAACCATTCTCACATGGTAAACTGTACAAAATAGGTGGTGGGTAAATATGATCCATGTGTACCTGTCTCTGCTAAATTTTTGCTTTTTATCTTTTTATAAACTTCAAAAAGCATTTGAATTGAATACTAAGAAAAAATATTTTTATGTTGAATTATCATAGTTATTTCTGATATCTTTTTCTAACCCTGCATCTCCACTGCATCTCCATGATACCCTGATCATTTCTTATTCCATGTATTGAAGCAATTTCCTAATTGGCATCTTTGTCCCTGATTTGTCATTTCATTGTATTTTTCTCCAAAAAATATACCATTCAATCTGAGCTTTAGAATAAGTTCTCCATTGCCTCCAGAATAAAATTTCAGCTTCTTAGCCTACCATTCAAGGATTTCTATTACATGACCCAGTCCTGTCTGTCAATATTATTTTTTACTACAATCTTCTACAAACCTCTTACTTCAGTCATAGAAACTTATTTACCATTCTCAAAATGATTAGCTGAAACTATTTCTTCATGTTTAATTAGAAATATATTTGAATGACATAATAACTTTTATGGCTGTTTAAATACTTGTTATAAGCCTAAAGAGGGGCTTCATAGTAGAACAGTTGTTATAGGTTGAACTCCAGGAATCTCACTCCAAAATATTTACTGAGTACAGTGCCAAATACTGTTTATAGAGATGGTTAACAACACAGTCAAGACTTCTGCCAGCACACTACTGGTAGTAATGAAGGCTATGAAGTTAGAAAAAATGGGTAAGTTGTACAAGTGATGCAGGATTAGTCATTCATTCATGTAATAAATGTTACTAGAAGAAAGGTAGAATGGCTCAATTATTTCATGGTATATACATGTGGGAAAATATCACAGTGAATCCTATCAATTATACAATTGATATATTAGTAATTATAATAGAAACCAAGAAATGGAAACCACTTGTGGAGAGCATCGTCAATAAAATTCTTCTAAGTGTAAGGGGGAAAAGATGAGTCAGACAGAGATTGTTCCTTAGGGAGTTTATAGTCCAGTAGAAATGAAAAGGCCTGGACAGAAATAGCTCTGAGATTAAATGCAAAATTCTATAGGTCATAAAATAGCAAACATTAAGAGGATTATAGGAACTTCAGGAGGTAAGATAGTGATTTTACATAGTTATTTAGGTAAGGTTTAATATTTTATTATTTATTTACTTAATTGAGAGGGAAGAAGAGAGAGAAAGAGAGAATAGGCATACCAGGGCCTCCAGCCACTGCAAACAAACTCCAGAAGTATGCCCACCTTTTGCATTTGGCTTTACTTGGGTACTATAGAATTGAACTGGGTGCTTAGGCTTCATAGAGAAGCACCTTAACTACTAAGCCCTCTTGCCAGCCCTAGGTAAGGTTTAAAAGACAGGTAGGACCAAAGATTCTTTCACATCGTTAGCATTTCAGTTAATTATACTTGTAACACATGCATATTGAGCTGGAGTTTTCCTTTTTGTTAGTTTTACCATTGCCCTAGCATGGGTTGCATAACTTCTCTCCTGGAGTACTGCAATAGTCTTGGTGTCATTTTCTACTCTAAATGGCCCAGTGTTCATGTTACATCAGGAATCTGCAACATGGTTTAATTGTTGCATTTGTGTCATTTGAAACGTTCGTTGTTCCTCATTACTCATACTAAAGATCTTGTAACTATGAAATCAGTGACCAGGAACTTGAAACTTAGGCCCTACTTCTTAGTATAATATTCCAGCTCTACTAATCAGCAGCAGTGTGAGGCGAGGCATAACATTTTATTGTATTAAGTCTCTATTTCAATGTCTATAAAATGAGGATTGCAGTATTTATACAAGGTTGTCATCTGAATATAGATAAAATATGAGGAGAAATTGGCAGCTACGCTTGGCAGTACAGGCCTGTAATGCCAGCTTCTTCCTGCATAAGCAGTTTGTAAATACAAGGACTGCCTTGATAGCTTTGCAAAGATCTATCTCAAAATAAAATTGAGAAAGGTTTGAGGATACAGCTCAGTTGGAGAGCTTTTGTTTAGAACATGTAAGGCCCTTAGTTCAACCTCCAGTACCACAAAAAAAAAAAAAACAAAGCAATTAGCAAGTGTCTATGAGATAATATACTGTCACTATGATTAATACAGCAGTAGCTATTGTTATAACCATAAATACTCCACAGATTATAACTGAGTCTCTAAATAACTGACTTAATTACAGATGTTTGAAGGTTACTTATGTGTTTAAATAATTTAGTTTTAATGCTCTCCCACTTTTCTATGAGTAGGCAGCTAAGAATTATAACTGGAGAATGGTTTTTTGAAGAGAAGGCAAAGCGTTTTAAGCAAGTCAATGTTCTGGGCACTGATGTTGTTCGACAGTCCATCTTAAGAAGAAGTCCAGGTAACTAATGTATCTATTTGGCTTCAATAATTTTAATCTGCATTTTTATGGGCTAAATAACTTCCTTGTAATATGTTGCATATGAACATGATTGGATCTTCTCAATACCTTAGGTCATTTCATAATGTGGTATCATGAAATCTAAGACTGTAATACATTTAAATGATGGAGAAATTAGTAGAAAATAAGATTTATGCTGATTTTGCCTATATTTGAAATATTGATATTTTCAAATGATCCATTTATCATCCAAACTTTAATTTTAATATATAATATATATTTAATATTTTGTTTTATTATTTTACTACATTTTAATATTCTAAGAAAGTAGCAACAATGATGAATTAAATTATTCATGTTGTGAAAGTGATTGTTGATTTTTCAGCAAGCTTTAATTCAGATTTTCTTTTCTGTTTTTATTTTTTTGTTTTAGAGAAAGTGTGTGTCTGTCTGTGTGTGTGAGTGAGAGAGAGAAAGAGAGAGAGAATGGACATCAGTGGCATCAAACTTAAGATGCTTGCGTCACCTAGTGGATATGTGCGACCCTGAGTTTGCCTCACCTTTGTGCATCTGGCTTATGTGGGATCTGGAGAATCAAACATGGGTCCTTAGGCTTTGCAGGCAAGCCCTTAACCTCTAAGCCATCTCTCTAGCTCCAGATTTTCTTTTAAATGGTTATTTTTTTCTAATCCTTGATTCTCAAACAAGCACTGATATTGTGTCCTTTAATCCCATTCCCCAAAGGGAGCATTGAGAATGTCAAGGTGCACCATTTCTGATTCTCATGATGACTAGGTTGAGTCGTTGACATTTAGTGGGCAGGAGTCAATATATGCCAACTGTCTCAAAATGCACAAGATCCCTTCAATGAAGTCAATGAAGAATTGTACTGATACTAAATGCAAATGACACCTAACTCAAGAAGACTTTCCAATGCACTCAAATTAAAATCTAAATGGCTCAATCTTAAATAAAACTGTTGAATGAAAGCATATTTCTTATATTTGAGATGATAAGTGTAGGTCAGATATCTTTTCATCTGTTTCTAGGTTCTTTCTACATTCATATGCAAGAGGCTAGCACCCTGTTTTTAAATCTGGCAGGTATTGCTGAGAGTCTTAGAACTGACTCCAATGCCACTTCTGTGTGTGACACTCCCAAAAAGGGACTTTTGCATATGGGTAACACCAGATCTGGTGTCACAGAGGGAGGAGTGGTTTATTAAACCGTTAACTCTGACTTTTTTGCATACTTAAACCTCAGTGCCTTCCAGTGTGTGGGCTGTATCTCAAGTTATAAAATACATGCAGAACTGCCTATATACCTAGAAATTGTGGCCTATGTGCTCAGAATTCAAGATATTATTTTTATAATATCCTGTATTGTGCATATTATGGTATACATATAATGCCAGCACTAGGAAGGTTGAGGTAAGAGAACTGGGAATTCAAGGGCATCTAGGGCCACATAGTGAGTTCCAGAGCAGCCTCAGTAATGTAGTGAGTTCTTGTCTCAAAATATAATAGGACAAAATAAAAACAACATAATTTCTAGGAATTTGGAGTTCTCACAGACCCAGGCTTTCTTACCCTAAACATATCTGTAGAGAAATAGTTTATTCATTCTACTACTGAAGTCTTCTCCAGAAACTTTATCATAGCAAGTGTCCCACAAATGAGTCCTGACCTTAATTATTAGTTAGCTCTAAAATACTCAATAAATTAGAAATATCTTTGTACTTGACAACTTAAGATTGGAGGGTCATTGCCAATTATTACAGCTTTTTTGTTCTGAAATATTCTAGGAAAATGAATGCTGAGTGTTGCAGTCCGGTTCGCATTGCTATTAGAAATCACCCAACCAAGAACAGCTTCTGGGAAAAAGAGTTTTATTTTGGCTTACAGGCTTGAGGGGAAGCTCCACGATGGCAGGGGAAAACGATAGCATGAGCAGAGGGTGGACATCACCCCCTGGCCAACATAAGATGGACCACAGCAACAGAAGGGTGTGCCAAACACCTGCATGGGGAAACTGGCTATAAAGCCCATAAGCCCGCCCCCAATAATACACTCCCTCCAGGAGGCCTTAATTCCCAAATATCCATCAGCTGGGAACTTAGCATTCAGAACACCTAAGTTTATGGGGGACACCTGAATCAAACCACCACACTGAGTATCAATTTACTCTAGTTTCTGCCCCCTTTGTATGTAAATTTATCTTGTTCTCATTAAGGATCTGAAGAAAGTCAAAGCCAAGAAGAATCCCGCCAAAATGTGGAAAAGTCAGACACTTCACCTTCTGTTGGACAGAAGGTCACACATGATGGTCCCAAGAGAAAAGGGTAAGACACAGCCTACCTATCCATGTCTGTAATAGACTCCTTTGAAGGGATTTTTCCAAGTATGATGTCAATTCAATTAGAGACTCAACTTGAGTAACACTTTATCATTCTAAGGAAATACAGTTTGAATTATTTTTTCTTTAGATAAGTAAAAGTCCCTGCTGACCTGAGCATGTAAGGATTCTGATTTCTTTATTTGTAAGCAGAAGGTCTCAAGTTCGTACCAGTCTTGACTGTAAGAAGCTGATGACCTTTGTTATAGAATGTTAGTATCCTTCAACCCCAACGTAACTGTTGACACATAAAACATCCAACCCAATTTGTAATTACTTAAACTTAAAACATTATATTCCCTCATATACAAGCTATCTTAAGGAAAAAAATATAAATCTACCACTAAACTAAGTTCAGAAAGCATATAAATGTCTTGAGTATGATGTGTTGAGTTGACTATGAATGATGATGACGCACGTAGAAGTAAGACACAGGGAGCTGGGGGTAAGAAGGTGTTATACAAGGATAACAATCCTCCAAACTGCAGAATAGGTACCAAGACTTGTAAGATATGCCAGGTTACATTATGTTCCCCTCCAGGTAGCATTGCATTGTTCTCTTGGAAGAAGCCAGCAGGGAATATGGACAGTGAAAGAGCTTTCATCTGGCTATTTCTTTTAGAATCCTGAAATAGGAGTGGGAATGAAATCTAAATGTCATTTTTTTCAACCCCTTACAACTAATCACTTCTTCATTAATTGGCAAAGGATGGTTTAGAGTCCCCTCAGTGCCTATTCTAGATATTAACTATTTATACCATATTAAATATATTTATTCTTCAGGATTCCCACAATGTCTTGAGTTTATGCATTTCTTGTTGCCTTATAGTTTCACCCTGGTACCCCCAACTCACACACACATGCACACACACACACACACACACACACACACACACACACACACACACTTAATTATAAGCTGTTCACTGCTAGACCCTTAACTTCCTAGGTTTTCTAGTATTTTAGTATTGAGCATAGTGCTTGACTCCTTAGAAAGAATCAATGAATTGATTGACTAAGTGTCTCAGAGCCCACAAGTGGTGCTAATAGTTATAGCATACAGAGCACAGCTCAGATGTCACAGAATAGGTCACAGTGTCAAGGGAGGTTTGAAGCTTGGAGACTACAACTAGTGACAAGCATAATGAATTACACAAATCCTAAAACATTCAAACCATCTGGCTGAGCTTGATGTTTCAAAACTGGCATCTATGTTCTCAGTCTTCCCAGAATACAAAAAACTGCTAGATAGAAAGGGATCTCAAAAGTTACTAAATATAAAAGATTGTGGGGAGATATAAAATGGCAGTATGAACTGTTGATAGTTCTTTAAAGGCAGCTCATTAATAAATCACAAGAGATGTCATAAAGTAATAAATGACTAAGTATTAAAGAGTGTCCAGATAATCAGTGATTGGAGGGGACATAGAGGTCATCAAGAAAGGCATCAGATGGCAAGTAACTTGTATCAAAAAGGAAGAGGTATGATTCTCAACAGGGGAGACACCTTAAAGAGAGTTGCAGGGGTGAGAGGAGTATGCACAAGGTGGTTCTCAGAACAGCAAAGACTGACATTATTTTAAGTACCATTCTTACCAAAAATGTAATTTTCTAGTAGATTGAAGCTTCTAACACTCTGACAATGACATTCTTCCAAGGTTCTTTGAAGCAGAGACAGCTTAGCAGATTCTATTAAGATTGTGCCAAGACATTTGGATTCCATTTTGTTTCACCTAAAAGGCTACTGAATCTAAAATAAATGAGCTAGTCTCTCCAAATGCTATTTTCCAATAGAATATAACCTTATTTATTATGTTTTTTAATTAAGGTATATTTGGAAAGGGCTATGTTTGGAGACTGTCAGTATCCTTCCTGGATTAGGACTTTAATTCTAGTTCCTAAAAGGCTTTTTTTGTTGTTGTTGTTGACATTACAATTAACTTAGTGAAATAAAAAAAAAATCAATCAGATTTTATCCAACATGAGACCCGCATTGTGCAAACTTCATTATGACAGGGATAAATGTCACAGAAAATACAAAGATGGTTTCCACTTTAAGAGTTTGTTCTGCTATTCCAGAAGAGTTGTTTGCATTCGGTTAAGTTCCAGGCCTCATTCTAGGCCCAAACAATGGGACAGTGATTGTGAAGGGCAGTCAGAGCTCTCATAGAGCTGCAGTGCTAAATTGCTACTTCACTTCCTCTCAGAGGATCATTCCCTTCTTAATCAAGATAACAGCAAGCAAGTCTCAGCATCCCTTACAACAAGCCTAGACCATATTATGCTTTGCCCTCTCAGGTGGCATTGGTAAGTCTCCAAAGGCAGTCTTTAGCTTAGTAGGGGCAGAACCCTGACTTATGTATACCACTTTGGCACTCTACTGCAGAAACACTGGAGACCAACTATACAGAAGCTCTCATCCCCAATGTTCCTTTATTAAATAATCATTTAATGTTGAAAGTATAAGAAATTAATTTTCATTACTGTTTGACTTTTGGTGCTAAGGATCAAACCCAGGGCCTTGTGAATGCCAAGAGTGTTATGCCACTGAATACAATGTATTATTTATTGATTTATGTATGAGAGAGAGAGACAGAAAGAGAGAGAGAAAGAGAATTGACACACCAGGGCCTCAAGCCACTGCAAACAAACTCCAGAGCATGTGCTTCCTTGTGATTCTGTCTTATGTGGGTACGGTTGAATCAAACCTGGTACTTTAGGCTTTGCAGGCAAGCACCTTAACCACTAAGTAATCTCTCCAGCCTTGAGAAATTGTACTTTGAAATCATTTTAAGTTATTCCTTTCTTATCTTACTTTAAAAGTTTTTTTGTTCATTTTTATTTATTTATTTGAGGGTGACAGAGAAAGAGGCAGAGAGAGAGAAAGAGAGAGAGAGAGAAAGAGAGAGAGAGAGAATGGGCATGCCAGGGCTTCCAGCCACTGCAAACGAACTCCAGACGCGTGAGCCCTCTTGTGCATCTGGCTAACGTGGGTCCTAGAGAATAGAGCCTCAAACCGGGGTCCTTAGGCTTCACTGGCAAGCGTTTAACCGCTAAGCCATCACTCCAGCCCCTTATCTTACTTTTAAATGAATGCTTTTTTTCAGATTTCTTCTTAGCAAGTTCAGATCAGCAACCAGAGGAGAAATCATAATTCCAAAAACAGGAAGTGGAAGGAGCTATAGCTTGGACTTGGACAGCCAAAACTTTCAGAATTTAAAGCCAGCCCTTGGTTCAGAAAGGTAAGATTCATATCAGCTGGACAATGGGACAGCCCAAGTATCAGATAGGTGACTTTCTTTTCAAACAAGACTTCTAAGCGATTGTAAAGCATTTCTATCACATAATACAAAAATGTAAAGGAATATTTTTTTTTCAGCTTAAATGGAAAGCACTTCGTTTCTTTCTGGGTTTATACTGGATTTAGAATCATCTTTGTCACCTGCAGGAATCCAACTTTATGGGACTCACAGCTGTGGTTTAAAGAGAGATGTATAGGCCAAATATATTTTTTCATTGATTTCTTGATCTTTTCCTGTTTAAACTTCTGACACAGAAACCTCTAAGTGTCACATCTATTCCCCACAATGTTCACAAGATATTGATAATTTTATCACTTGAGTGGCCCTAGAGAATTTCCCATAATTTCATTTTCTTCTTGTTCTAACTTTTCTGATTACAAGAGAGTCCAAATGATATTCTGTGCACAGAACCACTACTTGTCAGGAAAAGTAAAAATGAAAGGATAGCCGAGAACATAGTCCCATCTAATCTGATTTGATTTTCTTTATCCTATTGGAGTGTAAGTCAAGGCTTGTTTTGCTGATTAGTGTATTATCAAAGCTGAATAAAAGCTACCTTCATACTTCATTGATTTCTCTGAATGTTGGCTTCCTTTTGTTTGCTTGGACTACAATAATTCTGCCAGCTTTTCTACTCTTTTCTCTTTAGATTCTTTATATTCCTTGTAATCCCCATAATCATTTACTTCCTGCAGTATCAAAAATGGAACTCAGGACCTCACACATTGTAATTCATTTTAAAAGATGGAATATTTCCACAGAGGGGACATTCTTTTTTTTTTTTTTAAGTACTTATTTATTTATGAGAAAGAGAGAGAACATGGGCACACAAATGCCTCTGGCCACCACAAAAAAATTCATATGAATGTGTCACTTTGTGCTTCTGTTTTTACATGGGTACTGGGGAATTGAACCCAGAACATTAGGCTTTGTAAGCAAGTACCATTAATTGCTGAGCCATCTCTCCAGCCCACTATTCTTTTGACTTAGCGTTTTTGCTCATGATGACTCTCCACACCTGTTTTTTTTTTTTACCCCCTCTAACATCTTAGTAAGTAAATGTCATTGTGTACAGTGAAAGAGAGAGAGAAATTCCTTTAGGAAGGAAAAATGTAAACTTTCATCTTTGCACTTGATATAGTTTTGTTTTATTTCCCTTCCCTTCCATGTTGTCTTCCATAAGAACTTTTCATGAAAATCTCAATCACTTATGGTAGCACACATTTCTAGAACTAATACTCAGGAGGCTAAGGCAGGAGAAGCACTGCAAGTTTCACACACGCTTGGGCTACATAATGAGTGACAGAGCAGCAAGAGCTACATGAAAACATATTTCAAAAAAACCTTCATATTTGCTTTTGCTTTTTGGCATTCTCTGAGAGATTAGTGATGAAATTTTATTAGAAATGATATGTTGCTCCATGCTTGAGCCATCTTTGTTTCTACTTCAGGCTAGCATTTAAGAGGAATAATATGTAAATGAGGAAAGACTTAGTTCTTTGCCATTTTAAATTATTATCATAGTTGCTCAACAAGAAAGAGTAGAATGTTCCCCTGTATCAAAATGATTATACTGTTATTCCAGGATATATATGCCTGGGTTACTCTTTATATCATATATACTATAAGATATAAATAATTATAATACTGAAAAGCCATATGGACAAGTTTTACCAACTACTGATATTTGACACAAGGGTTTCTTATTTTTACTGTAAACTAAAAGAAAGTCTGTAAGTAGATGCAATGTTTTAAATTGTGAATACCTGCTTTATAGATAATCAGAATATAGTAGTCATGAAAGGAAGGGAGTTAAAGCTATGGCTTATTGGATTCTGCTGACAAAAGACACACATACACTCTGATAACAAATTTAAGCCCACCTGTTGTCATCAGACATGTGGTCATTTAGTTACTGAGCTCATTGTCATCAACACTATGGTCAACATTTCTATTGCAAGCATACATTTTCTGAGTCAAGAGTCCAATCAGGTCACTGAGGAAATTGGGCAAAGAGCAGAGCTTAAGATCAGTCAGCATCTCTAAACATTGCTTGTCAATATTGGTCATCTGTGCTGTTCAGGGCAAAGGTACACTAAGGCAAGGAAAACTAGTCATGAACGGATTACATAGTGGTAAGATTAACTTTAGGGCAAGTTACAAATAAGGAATTTATCAACTCACAGCAATAATCTCAGGAAAGTTATTTGTAAAATCAATAAGAAATATTTTTCCATAGATTTTTTCTACAGTTCATTCCCATATTTCATTCTCTTAGTTCACTCCCATAGTTTGTACTTATAGTTCATCACCAAAGCTCTGTTCAGTATAACTAGATAAAAATGAGACTGTATTTGTAGACAGCATTGCTGTCATGTCTCTGGAGGATATAAGCAGTTTGCCACTGGCTCTTGACCACTGTCATAGTCACCTACATTGCCATTCTTCTTTATACTTCTGACTGCCCCCCCCACGAATTATCAACTTACTCTTTATCTTTTTATTGACAATTTTATATATCTATATATTGTCGTTTGATCATAATCTCCTCTCATTATTTTATTTTGTCAACCTCCCCCCTTCACAAACAAGACATCAAACTGGAAGGACTAATTGGGAAAGATGAAGGGGTATGCAGTTACTCACAATTGCTCACCTGAAGGGAGTACTGGGATTGATCATCACAATCACTGTGAAGCTTCACATACTACTTTTCTTGACTCTGACAAAAAACAAAACAAAACAAAAACAAACAACAACAACCAAAAAAGAAAAAAAAAAAAACAGAGACCACACAATTAATGCTTGCCTTTAGTTAGTTCTCTTCATTTTTTTCTCCTACAAATAATAGTATTTTGGTGCCTTAATGGCATAGCACTTTCCCGTATACATATGCATATATACACACATAAATTTATATACTTTTGGGAAAGTTAATTTAGTAAATGCATTCCATAATTAATTGATACATCAGACATAATATTTCTGTTCAGAGTCCCCCCTTTATATCCTTTCTGTGATAGTGTGACTATTTTTGTTTTTTTTTTTACTGTGTTCCAGGCTACTTTATTTTAAAACAAAGTAACAAATGACTTGGGGAATTAAAAATAAAGAGCATTCTTAAACTTCATTTTTCTTCCAACCACCTACCCCTAAACTGTCTTTCCCCACCTTTCCATTCCCTTTAAAAGCCCAGGTTGGCTGCCCCCCTTTTCCCTCCTCCCTCCTGCTCCCCCATCTGTGAGCAGGTTACACACCTCAGTTTGAATGCATGGGAGAACCCAAAGCAGTAACAGCAACAGAGGGGAAGGCTTCACCCTCTGGGAAAGGGACAGAGGAGCAGAGTGCGAGGTACTATTTCAATGTGGGAGTGTTGTAGTTTAGAGTCACAGCAAATCCACTGAGTCAACACTGGTTCACTTTGTTGATGAGGTATAAGAGGTATAACACCACAATGCTCTTAGCAAACTCCTTCTCTTACAAGTTTTCTAAAAAATATTCATATGTGTAGTTCTAAAAGAATATACATTTTATTCCATAAGACTACCAATGATAATTTTAAGACACAAAATTCTAAAGGCTGTTTGTATCACCTTCTAAAAGTATATTTGCTCCACCTCTCTTCTGTTTTCCTTATCCAGTGCTGCTCATTCTTTTGTCCATTTTAATTTCTTTGGCTGAAGGCAGCCTTCTTTAGTGACAGCAAGGGGTGGGTGATCAAAGCCACAAACTTTCATGAATATTAACAGCAAATTTGAAGATCATGGTGGCAAGAGAAGATTAAATCTTCTGTGAGGTAAGGCCGCATGATAGAACAGGCAGATAAACACGAATTCTTCAGTGTATTTAGGAGAGGGAAATATATTCGGTCTGGAGTTATTAAAATATTCTTTAGCTAGACGCTTCTGTTTAAAACTTATTTATAATTCAATCTTTTGGGATATGTTGACCTCTCCAAAGATTTTGGTTTCTAAGTATAGAAATGCATATTTATGTGTATGTATGTCTCTGGACACACACAGAGATCAGCAACCATTTTATGTTAAGATACAACTAGGCATTATGTTTGCATTTGTGGCTCATATGTTTTCTCCTTCACATTTTCAGCTTCCCAATGGAGCTTGAAAATGGTATAGATAATACATGAAGGAAAGGACATTCTTGCATTCCAATAACATTTCATTTATGAACATTAAATATAAATGTTTTGAATGTTTTCAAATGCTGAAAATGTGAAACCATCATAGTTCATTGGGTACAAAAATATTGGATGGGCAATTCAGTACACAGTTTGCTGACCTTAGGAAAATAAAGTTACCATGAGGATGGCTTAGTATTTTTCATGTGAACACTGAACTAAATAGAAAACATGGTAAACAGGATCAGTACAGGTAGGTAGATATTCAAAATAAGTGAACATAAAAGCAGCTCTGGAATCACTAGGAGTTTTAAAACATGTTGTTTTCTAGATATCCTGCCCAGAGTGTCCAATGTGGTTAATCTGGGGTATGGCTTGGTTGCAAATATTTTTAATAGTACACTGGACATTTTTAACATGCAGCCATAGGTCAAGGCTCATCTCACATAAGACATTTGATAAATAAGTTTGGGATCATGAAAGCTTGGGAACTAGAGCTATATTCAATCTCTTCTTTCTCATTTTTGATATCTCTTTCCGGTTTATTGTGCTTGTCTCACATTCTAGGAAAGAACTCTCCTTCCTATCTTTGCTATTGTTTGCAATAAACTTTTTAATGTTAGGCAAGGGCTGGAGAGATGGCTTAGTGGTTAAGACACTTGCCAGCAAAGCCAAAGTTCAATTCCCCAGGACCCACATAAGCACAAAGTTTCATATTCATCTGGAGATTATTTGCAGTGGCTGGAGACCCTGGTGTGCCCATTCTCTCTCTCTCATGAATAAAAAAATAAAATAAATAAATAAATAAATAAATAAATAAATAAATATTAAGCAAGCTCATCAACCTCAGAGAGATTATCCCACATTGCCTCTGTGTGGTGCTATGTACTATATTTATGGCCCCTTTAAGTATTGGTGGCTCACGTATTAATGTCTTTTTGAAATACTTATTTAGCCATTCAGTTAGGTTTATCCTTGGCAGCCACTCTGGGAAGGATGAATCCTGAGAAATGATTTCTTGGCTACTGCTTCTGAGAGATCATTGTAAAAATTGGGAAGGTGACTCACTAAATTACAGTCTCTGTCTCCTATTCTTGGATCCTCTATATAGAAATGGATATGTCTGCAAAGCATCATCAAGATTTAGTGATATCATGGAATTAAAGAAAAATTATTTCTTAACTTAAAGTAAATGAGACTCTTCTAATCTAAAAAAAAGTATCTTTCTGTAACCCAGAGTAATAAAGCTTCCCAGAGAGTGCTATTTCCACACACTTGGGCTCTATTAGAATGATATAAATGTACCTACTTTTTGGCAATTTTCTCTTAACCACATTTTAGCTTGAAAATTTGTTGGCACTGATTTCTAATGTTTCTTATTTAAACAATAGTAACATGATATCGGCATAAAATATAGCTTTTCCTTAATTGGACTTTAAACTTCTCTGCTTTAATTTAGATTTCAGAAAGCTTTTATAATTTTCCCATTTAAGTGCTAAAAAAATCTATGTATTTTATGTTATATTTTATATAACATCTAAAAGACTTGTACCCAAATATTTATTATGATGTGTTTCATTAGACTAAAACATTCTTAGTCTAATCAATGGAAAAGAAATATTTTTGAGGGGCTAACAGTAAATATTAGGGACAATGTGAAAGTATATGTTATTTCTGTGATAATGTTGCTGGCAACCGTAATTTCTTGTAGCATACTTATGATCACAAGAATTTTTTTCTTTCCCTATTATAGGATAGTTCCTTAAATGTCATCACCATGATTAATTAACTTCTGCTGGAGCTCCTAAATTAAGTAGGACTTGTGATTGAAGCAAGGCTAAAACCAACTGAATCTGAAAGGATCTTTAACATAGACATAAAGAGAAATGTCTACAACAATACCTTTGCTTATAATTTTTTGACTCTTTTTTGAAAGACTCACCACTAGATATGTTCAAAAACATTTTTACCTAATAGAGCATGGTGAGATGTTTCTGTGGTAATATTGTTCTAAGAGTGGAGAACCTGTGACCACAGCATAATATCACTGGATAGGTCTCTAATCTCTTCTTCCTAAATTAAATGAGGCCTCTGATATGAACATGAATGTTTGGAAAAATCTGAATATGTTTAACTATTATAAAATACCTAAATGTAGCACCTGAGTTATGGGAGAGGAATTAGGAAAGTTGTCCCCAAACTTAGAATTCTAACGTATATAAAAGTAAGAACTGTCATTCTCTTGTCAGAATCAACAAACTTAGTTACAAACCACTCCTGAGATGGGTTGGAAGTGCTGTGATTTGGAGTATCATTATATTAATTACTTTCTCATTGCTATGAACAAATACCTGACCAATAGCAACATATGGAAGTTTATCCAGCTTCCACTGTAATAGGGAATGCATGGCAGGCTAGGTTACTACATTTCAGCCAAAAAACAGAGAATGAACAAAAAGTATGGTTGAGCTATAGAACGTCAAGAACCACCCATAATGACCCACTTCTAGCAAGGCTCTACCTTCTATAGTTTATACAACCTTTCCAAGGAGTATCACAAGATGGGTCACAAATGTTCAAGCATATGAGCTTATAGGAGGTCATTTTACATTCAAAACACCACAATCATTTTTAGCAAAAGATCAGAGATTCTACAAAGGATTTAAGAGATGCTGCCCAGAAAGTTTTCACAATTCACTTAGTCATATTCCAGCAAACTACCTCACAACTCTCTGCTCCATTGATTATCTTCTTTTTGATATTCATTCTCCTCTGACTGGAATGATTTAATAGTAGTGGAATAATAAGTAAATAGTATGACAGAGTAGAATGGACCTAGGTTTTAATGATTTTTATCCTGACTTCAACAGGCATTAACTTTGTGACAGGATAGTGGCAAGAAGATATGGTATAGTTTTTTTTTTATTATTAACTTTTTAGTTAGCATAAAAAATAATAGAATTCACTGTGACATTTTCATAAATATCTATCATTTGTACTTCATGCTATTTTATCCCCTCTAACCTTCTTCATCTGGCTAGTCCCCAGATTAGAAGGAGGGACTACCTAAGAAGGAACTAGAGTAATAATTATTCTCTCTCCTTCTTTTATCCCTATTTTTGTTTTGTGGAAGTATCTGTTTTTGTAAATTTTTTTAAAAAAATTATTTATTTGAGAGCGACAGACACAGAGAGAAAGACAGATAGAGGGAGAGAGAGAGAATGGGCGCACCAGGACTTCCAGCCTCTGCAAACGAACTCCAGACGCGTGCGTCCCCTTGTGCATCTGGCTAACGTGGAACCTGGGGAACCGAGCCTTGAACCGGAGTCCTTAGGCTTCACAGGCAAGCGCTTAACCGCTAAGCCATCTCTCCAGCCCTTGTGGAAGTAAACTCAGGCTTGTTTCAAACTTGTAATCCTCCTGCCTTAGCCTCCCAGGTATTGGGATCCCAGATGTGCAGCACTGTGCCTGGCTCATTATTTAATATTTACCTAAGACCTATCAGCCTCATCATTAAGATAGAAATCTTATTGCTTTGTGACAGGAATATGGGGCTTTTGAAACACATTGACACCCCAAATATACTCATTAAATGTTGCTTCTATTTGCATGACTGTTGAAGACAGTGGTGTTTGCTGATTGTCAATCTAGGAATATTTGGTTTTGGTAACTTCTTTAGTGCACAACATTGAAAAGACCTGATGAGTTGTGGCTGACAGCTCCAAAGGCCATTTCCAATTATTTCTTTTACCAGATTTTTTTCTGTTAATATGGGTATATTCATATTTTTTAAATTTAAGAATTCTTTCTTTATGTAATTAATTCTCTCTTTCTCTTGGCTCAATGGTAAGCCCTAATCCCAGTTAACCATTGTGTGTGTTTTATCCATCATATGTTCACTATTATAACTTATAAAATAGTAAATGAAAGAGAAAAACTAAGAGGCTTACAATTTACTACCTAGTTTATTATACTCACTAAAGATAAGGAAGAAAATAAGAACAAATATTATAATTTATAATCCTTCATTAAGAATAACTGAGTGACTTCTTATCAAGGAAAATGCTAGAGATATCATGGCTAATATAATATGGACTCCATCATTAGGGAGCACATAGTTAATAGGAATATGAAGGCTAACATATTTAGCTAAGTTGAGGCACTCCAAAAAACATTTTATAGTCAAGGAGTAAAATAATTTGGCAAAAATGTAAGGGAGCAGAAAGTGAGTAGAGTTCAGACTGACAAGACTTATGCTGGGCAGGAAAGGCCTGTTAGGGAAGGTTTAACTTCTTTTATATTTGAAGAATATGAAGATTGTTTTTAAAGTTTAGAGATACTTCACTAGTTTAAAATAAAAAGGAGAAAGTATGAAGAGCACCTTCCTACCAGAAGGAAGGATGGGTTAAAGCCCACCTACAGAACCAAATTTGAGTCATTTGTAGGTTCTGAATGAGGGCTGAGCTAAACAACTACAGTGCCAGTTCAAGTTTAATCCTTCCAGAAATTTTAATTCTAGTAAGGAGAAATTTTTGCCTAGGGAGAGACTCAGGTTGTTTATGGAAAAATAGATCCAGGGAACTTTAGGCAGCAAGAGATAAGGAGAAACTAGATCCTTATCTGACTTCTAGCAAAGTGAAGACTGCAAAGGCAGGCTCAGGGACATTCCCTGCTTTTACTTCCTGGGATCCAGTCACCCTGAACTCCCTCAATACTCCCTCCAAAGAAGCAACCCTAACTGCTGCTAAAGAATTGGGGCTATGATCAATCTAGCTTCATGCTGAGTTGGTTCATTGGGTATGAGGAGTTGGGAAGCTTCTCCAGTAGGTCTAAAGGTCCCTGAAAGTGCATTGGTAGAGTACAGGAAAACAGTTCTGAAAGAAAATGTTGGAAAGAAAGAATAAGAGCAAGGCATTAGGGTAAAATGGGCATTAAGTAACTTGGGGCTCTTCAAGGTTCCCATTCTTAGAGACTTTCAGTCCTTGGAGGGAAATTGAGGGGACCAATGTAGATGGAATAAGATTGTCTCAGGACCATGTGAGTGTTGATTGACTGTAAGCAGGTGAGTACATACAGTCTAAAAATTACTACTACCAGAAATGAAGGTCAAGCGAAGGAAGATTTTGGTTGAGGCAAAGGGTAGGAAATCAACATAATAGGTGGAAAGAAAATAAGAAAACACCTTAAATATGGAAATGAATTTGAAAATTGAGAATACAGCCAGAAATATGGAATGACTGAAAGTGCAGGTGAAGACTGGGAAATAAAGTTGGAAAGATATTTGTAAAGCTCAATTCTAAAACCCTGGAGTCATCCAAACAGTGTGAAACCTAGTAAACTCTGATAGGTCTTTGAGATGGGTGTCATGATACTTGCTGAGTTTTAGTGTTGCTCTTATGTACTTGTCATGGTTCACATGTCCTCATTAGTTTTCTCATAGACTTTCTTCTGCCTGTGTCTTTGGCTTTCCTTGGGAAAGTCTGATTTTGCTTTATCATACTATTTAGGGCAAGTACTGGTTTGTCAGATCTCATTGACCATGAGGCTGGACCTGGGTCTCCAAAAAGCAGTTTCAATAATGGCATAATCCCAGTCACTCAGAGATCACCAGCCCCAAGTGCTCGCACCATGACTTCCATCAGCATTAGAGTAAGTACACAAATGTGAGGAGACACCCCAGCTTTTGGGACTTGACCTCATGACAACAAAATCACTATGTTTGTGCTGTATCTCAGAGCAGCATATTTATGCTGTTTAATGGAATACATATTTCACATTGGGCCAGGAACCCAAAGTGAAATGGAAAGGAAAAGACAAGATTTAAAGGTGGTGTTTTATGGTGATTTAAATAAATAGCTCAAACAATGTAAAGCATTTATTAGAGGTTCTGGTTCTACAGAAAAGTGGAAGGGAATCTTGAACTCTTTTTTTAATATAATTTTCTTTTCTTTACATCTATTAAGATAAGGATCAACACATAATTAAGTCTTAAATTGCATATTATGGATGAGATAAATTATATTTTGTGTTGCTTTTTACTTCTAAGGGAGTAATAGGGGAAAATATGGAAGAAATATTTTCTTTTATTAAATATTCTGTTGGATGTCATTCTTGGAATGAATTATCACCATCTATTAAACTTATTAATTATTAATAATTAATTATTAACTTATTAACTCAATGCTACTAACATCTAAATTTATGAAGTCTTTGTATACAAATCATAATTTTTTAATTCAGCCATAGTTTAGTGAGGTGCTACTGTATGAAAGACCATGGCCAAAGACTTAAAGGAAGTGAATGAATTGTCCACACAGATGTCTGGGCAAGGTGTCTTCTAGGTAGAGACAACATTTATGTTCTACAGATCTATAGTAGACTGCTCCATCTTTGATGATCAGTGCTATGGTTCAAATAGTTTGGAAAATATATACATTTTTTAAAGTTTTAATGTTTTGAAAGAAACAGTCAACACACACACACTAAAATGGTAACATTCTTAGTATCCTCAAGGAAGATCAAGGAAGCAAATACACTGTTGTTAGTAAAGGGAGGGGATGATTTCCAAACATGAATTTGAAAATTCTAGATAGGCTCTTGAAAACTACTGCATGCATTGTGGTATTTAGTCCGATTAAGAATGAGGTGAGGTTGAACCCTCTGAGCATAAGAGATCATAATAAGGCTTCTGTGTAGGCAGGATTTGGGGTAGATGCTTAGAAGAAGCTGCTCAGAAACAAGAGTGAATGCCTAGAGACTAGTTAGGATGCCATTTGACAGGGCTTTGGAATAGGGAAGTGGTAATACAGGTGGTAAGTAGTCAGCCTGTATAGATATCTCAGACAAGTAACCAAAAGGAGTGTAGATTTCTGAAGGAGAAAGTGGAGAAGGGAATGGAATTATCATGGTTTATTGTCTGTAAGTATGGCAGCTTTCAACAACAACAACAACAAAAAAAAGCTGGGTGTGGTGGCGCACGCCTTTAATCCCAGCACTCAGGAGGCAGAGGTAGGAGGGTCACTGTGAGTTCACAGCCACCAGGAGACTACACAGTGGATTCCGTGTCAGCCTGGGCTAGAATGAGACCCTACCTTGAAAAAACCAAAAAAGGAAAAAAAAAAAAAACTTTGAGACAGGGTGAATATCACTGATAGATTTGTTTAAATACAATCTAGATTATGCTTGCTAAAAGGAATAATTTAAATTTCATATGTATTTCATATACAAACTCAGTAAGAAGATGCTATATAGCTGTCAGTAAAGTGCATAGATACTTAAATCTATTCATTTCTTTGGTAGCTTGACAAGGAATGATATTCAACATATTTATTAACTGGTAAGGCAAAAACACTGAGCAATCAGAACCAATTCTGGAACAAGACTAGGGGCCCTTGAATGTCTTGTGAAGATAATTATGGATGAGGAGGAGCATGGTGATGGGGAGGTAGGCTGAATAGTGATGTTTCTCAACTTCTATAAAAGTATTCAAAAAATGTAAAAAAACTGGTGAAGCTATGCCAATGTGTAGCATCTGACTAGAGGTCCAATTACCAATGAATATATCAAGTTGGCCTCAAAATAATGATTATCTTCCCAAATATCATTTAAGAAGGAAAATCAACTTTGTTAACAGAAACTTCCTACAATAGAGTTTGGTGTATTTACTATACATAGGTGATGAATAAGAGTTTTTGCATTCTAATTGGAATAATGTGGATTTCTAAGGGGAAAAATCAGGAATATTTTCGGATAAATAAAAATAAGGCAGCATAGTATGTTATAAAGCACATTTGTTCCTTAATGATGGAAAGAAGAAGTATGTCTAGTTAGATGAACAAGTTAACAAATTCTCAATCTCTCCTATTAGCATTTATGTTTCAATGTTCTCTTTTTTTCTTGACATAAGAAGTAAGTTTATAAATGCAAAACTTCTTGCACCTGAATGGATCTCTCCTGTTCTCTGCTATGTTGTAACCTGCTAATTTTAGGTTTCACATACTAAAGCTCTAGGACATGTATTGCATGTTAATGACTGTATAATATCAATTGGCTGACTAATAATACTAATGATACCACCAGATTATCTGTGGGAAACTTGCCATCATCACAATTTCCTGTAGGGAACTTAATCTTGCTTAATTAGAGAACTCTATATGTTGAAAACTTTCGGAAGAGTTCTTGAAAACTGACCTAAACTAATTTACCCATTTGACTTCTGTCACACTCTAGATAAACCTCACTATTTAAAGCAATTGGAGGAATTGTGAGCAATGTACTTTCTGCTATAGGTCTTACATATTGGAAACACAAGACTAACAATTTTCTCCTGGAACTGAGTTGATTGGCATACTAAGCAAGTGAGAACCCCTTCTCTCTGGACTGAGTTTTTAAAAGTATCCCTTAATGTATAGGGTTTGGGCAACCAGGAGACAATTGTAAAGTCTCTTTCAAATTTGATGATTATCATACCATGATGCCATCTTCATAGACATTTAATCTCGGCTTCTTTTTCAAAAGCCTTGGCATAATACAATAGTCAAACCCATAGGATATAAGAAAAGTTGGGTCAGTTTTATTTTCTCATATCCAACAATGAAAACCAATCCCATACTGAATTCAACCATTTATTTGAAATTACACCCCCAGCAAATTACCTATTACTATAAGCCGAGAAAGTCCCCACCAATAAATATTGATATTTTTCATGCATTTTTTTTTATTTGTACATAGATGAAACCTACTATATTCTCATCACTTGGTCTTATAACTGGAAAAGGTGGAAGAGTTTTATGTTAAACAGTGGTAGAGAGGTGTATCAAGATGTTTACCTCATGACTGCCAAGAAGTGAAAGAGTCAGAGAATTTGGCAACCCAAAATCTCCTTCATATGCATGCTCGCAATGATCTAAAACCTTCCCCTAGGCCTACTTCCTAAAGGTTTCCACCATCTTCTAATGGCCCCCAGCCTGAGGATAGAGCCTTTGGGAACATTCCAGATCCAAACCATATCAGGGTAGTTGAGGGACAGGGAAATGTTGATAATGTGAAAAAACATAAGATCAAATACTTCTAAGAACAAGATCTACTCAGATGGTGTATAATTGCCAGATTCTTAAACATAGTTCCTACAAGATGGGTGGTTCTTAGACTACCTTTCTTGGTAATCATAATTTAAAGTACTAACAAATTTTATGAATTAAAAATATAAAACCTCTTGCTTGGAGTTATATGGTATCTGATTAGTCAGAGTCCTTCAAATGTTAATCTGTTCTTCCTAAAAAGCATTACACACAAATATCTTCATACTGGAGTATATTTATGTGAAAAGCATATTATTCCGTATAATCTTTCTTTTTTTCACTTTGGGAGAAGGAACATGGTTTGGAAAATTCCATGGGTTTGGCTGCCATTGAAACCCCTTATGAGGAGCTCACAAAAAGTCACAACAAAAATACATCGGTGGCACCTTGTATAGCAGTGTCTGGGGCCTCCTTCTCCTCAGGTAGGTATTTATAGCATGAGTATTCTATTATAAAAGAAATGACTAAATCAGGTATTGTTAATTGCATAAAGCCTTATAAAATAATCATCTATCCTTTGACTTAGAACAGTAGGCATACTGTATGACAACTGCTTGAAGGTTGTCCGAGGTGATGCCTTAGGCCTCTTGCAGTATGAAAATTGTTGAATGTATACTTTGGCCAGTAGTTACTGTTTAGGTTCAGAGCTATACCAGAATATCAGTATAAAAGAGTAGTGAAGGGCTGGAGAGATGGCGTAGCGGTTAAGCGCTTGCCTGTGAAGCCTAAGGACCCCGGTTCGAGGCTCGGTTCCCCAGGTCCCACGTTAGCCAGATGCACAAGGGGGCACACGTGTCTGGAGTTCATTTGCAGAGGCTGGAAGCCCTGGCACGCCCATTCTCTCTCTCTCCCTCTATCTGTCTTTCTCTCTGTGTCTGTCACTCTCAAATAAATAAATAAATAATTTAAAAAAATAAGAATAAGGTGTAGTAAATATAAATGATTCCAGGATACATTTAATGTGACACATAATAACAACTTGCCCAAGGTCCATGGAGATGGTAGTTCAACTGACAAAATGGCTATCAATTTCTTATACCCAGACAAAAAAAAAAATCAATCATTCCATGTTTAAATAAGGAATTATTTTCAAACAACATTAAGCTATTAATAATGAATCTTCATTATATGGCAAATGCATGTATCATTTCATTTCCATATCACAACAATCCTATGAATTGGGTATTATTTGTAGTACAGTTTATTCCCCACATACAAAAAAATCTCTTTAGAGGGCTAGAGACATGGCTTAGTTGTTAAGGCCTGCAAAGCCAAAAGACCTCAGTTTGATTCCCCAGGACCCACATTCGCCAGATACACAAGGTGGCACGTGTGTCTGGAGTTCATTTGCAGTGGCTGGAGGCCTTGCTATCCCATTCTTCCTCTCTCTCTTCAGCTTTCTCTCTCCCAAATAAATAAAAAAAAATAAAATATTAAAAATCTCTTTAGAGAAATATGTCAATTATGAAATTTATGTTCCATTTTGAACTAAATTAATGATGAAATTCTCAACATCATTACCAACTGTTACCTAATGCTAACATCTGCATAAAGCCTAAAGCTAGATTCTGGCTCTCAAAAGGTGGTGTGTGTGCATATGCACGTGCACATATACACATATGTATACACCTTCAAGTATATGCATGGTGCTGGAACCACAGTCTTCTATATATATGTGCTCAAATATAGTAAGTGTTTCACTTACTTAATGAAAAAAAATTAAACCACCCTATCAACCAGCTTCATGAAATCTACTTCTGCCCTTTTCCTCAGCACCTGTCCATTCAGTACATATTTTGCCAGGCACTATGCTAAACACTTCCACATTATTTCATTTACTATTTCAAACTGAAGTACTTGATTGCTCCCTGCAATCTTTCTCATTCACAAACAAAGCTACATTTGTCCCCAAAAGGCTTTGGTATAGAACTATTCTTTGGAGGTAAACTGCCCTGATTTGGTAAACTGTCTATAGCATTGCTGAGAAGCACATTATTCATTAACTGATATTTTGAAAACTGAAAGTATGATGTTCTGTTGAAGAAAAATGTTTTGGTGCTTAAAGCAATAAAACTTTTTCTCAGTAATCTATAGTCATATCCTTTTCTGTGAATGGAACTTGCTATATCATGTAAAAGTGGGAATTTAAAATTGGTTGACTTGCTTTATATACTAAGTATAAAAACACAGTGCTGTCTTCCAAAAATGTTCCATTCCATTTTGAAGGCTTAAAGTCTCAATCTATCAGCAACATTTAAAGTCTAGGAATAAATTAGAATCTTTACATATCTTAAAGCTTAGCATTGTATAGAAGAGCATTTACTTCCTTTGATTAAAGGAGAAATGAACACAGAAGTGTTAGTGGTATTTCCAAAACACTATAAAATGTTTGCATGTTAACATAAATAGCATGACGTTACTAAGCCCAAATGCTACTTTCTATGCCAAATGCCTAACTTCATGCTTGTATGTGTAAACTGAAATATCTGCAGTGTAAAAAAGAGAACTACAATGCAATAGGCTGATTCACATCTTTCCTTGTCTTTTTCTCCCTTCAGATCGGAGTCGATCTGAGGTAGATTTGAGTGAGTCATTTTCAGAGGACTTAGAGGATACTTCAAGCATAAGAAGCAGGTCTGTTCCTGGGGCTTTAGACAAGGACTTGGTAAGTTGAGCAGGAAGAAAGTTCAAAAACCAGGAAGATCTTCCACTAAGTAGTTGTACTTTTAGGTTATGGCAAGTTGAGAGTGAAGTGTCTCTTCCTGGGAGTTTTTACAGGGAGTATTGAAAACAACTGAAAGAATGACTTGGAAAAAAGAGTGGTGGGTAATGAGTAAGAAGAGAGAAGATTATATCTACAAGAATATCAATCAGATCTGGACACATTGTACATGATATATACTTAGGTGTTTGAGGCAGGAAGATTGTTAAGGCTATGGTCTCAAGGAGGGAGGGATTGAGAGAGAATAGATGCCAGGGATCTTAATTCCTATCTAAAGGAACACCACATGATCTAAACTTGGTAAATGAAGGATCCTGGCATTTTTAAACTGAAAGATTACAATATTTCTCTGACTGCATATTTTATATAAATGCTTTATACCTCAATTTTTCCCCAATAAGCTACATTTTTGTGACTAGATTTTATGAAAGTTTATTATTTTATTTATTTATTATTATAAAATGGCAAAGTTAAATTAGATGGCTATTAAAGCTCCTTCCCACTTTAACATTCTGATATTATTTCTATATTTGGTGTAGCAAAATATGAGCTCCTTGAAAGAATGTTGTAGGGCAATGGTTAATTGATACTAATGACTTTAGCAAAGGGGGCCAGAAGATTTATAATTCTGGCATTAGATGTTATTTACTGTAATATAAAATGCTGAGAAAAAACTTTTATATCTACTACAAAGGAAAAAAATAGAACAGAAAATAATATTAAATGGTTTCATAGTTTATTTGTGCACAATAAAAAATAGTTATGTTTAATATTATTTAACTATTCCTACCCATATAAAACTATGAAATTCCTTATGTTCATAGTTTGAAATCCATATAACCTCATTATCCAAAACTGATTTTAAGATTTGTTTAAAAATTAATACTACAATTCAAATTAGTTTGTGATATATGTCTGTATAATGAGATACAATATCAAGTGAAACTAACAGTGAGTTAAAATTACAATAAGGATAAATTTTACTCTAGCTAAAATGCAAGAATTAATGTATACAAAATATAACACACTATGTTGAATCAATATACTAAAGAAAAGCAAGGACCTATTTGAAAGTTGTCCTCTGACCTCCACCCATACTCATGCACTAATACATACATGTACACCTCACAAACAAATAATGAAATAAAATTTTAAAAGCACAAATCCAATGAAACAGGTTTAGAGATATTTGAAGACAGTATTTTCACAATTGTTAAATAACCACTAAACTCTTGCATATACAGTAGATTTACATAGGAAGTCTGGCTTAAAAGCAAAATCAAAAAGTTAAAGGTAAGCCAGATGTGGTGGCATATGTTTTTAATCACAGCACTTCAGAGACTGAGGTAGGAGAATCACTGTGAGTTCGAGGCCTGCCTAGGCTACAAAATGAGTTCTATGTTTATGATGGAGTGTAAGAGAGGATAGAGTATGAGTTAGGGACCACAGGTACAATAGGTAGAGTGGCTTCATTATTAACACTAAGGTCTTGGACTAGGTGGTAAGAGCCATTTTTGTGTTTCTTTTTGTTTTGTTGTTCATTATTTATTTATTTATTTGAGAGTGACAGACATAGGGAGAAAGACAGATAGAGGGAGAGAGAGAATGGGCCCGCCAGGGCTTCCAGCCACTGCAAACGAACTCCAGATGCGTGTGCCCCCTTGTGCATCTGGCTAACGTGGTACCTGGGGAACCGAGCCTCGAACCGGGGTCCTTAGGCTTCACAGGCCAGCGCTTAACCGCTAAGCCATCTCTCCAGCCCCCATTTTTGTGTTTCTTTAGCAACTAGGATAGGTGTTAATATAAAGGAGTTAGCTAACCTAGGAAGGCCACAAATTAGGAGTTTGTTAGTAATTGGCTGGAATCTCCGTAAGGCCTACAGAAAGAGGATATTGGTCCCTGTTGGGGAAGAATGTTGAGTCTTTTAAGTTATTAAAGAATATCCAGTGTCCAGGAATATCAGATCAACTTGAGTTGTTAAGGGTAGTGAAAGATCTGATAAGGGTGATGCCAAGGTAAGAAGGGAGGTTTGTATTTGGGTGGTGAGTACAGGAATAGAGATTGTGGAGAGGAGCTTAAAGAAAATACCCCATCTTAGAAGTAGGGCTGGGCGGGAAGGAATAATTAAGAAGAAGTGAGAAGCAAAGCTTGGTGAGGGGTGGGAGAAAGCTGAGTGGCTAAGTAGAAAAAGCTTCCCAGAAGGAAGAAAAGATCCATTTTAGGTTACCTGTCCATCCTGATGTCAGCACCAAGATGATGAAGATTCTGTAATGGATCAAATTGAAAGGTGCTGAAATTGTTTTTAGGTGGAATTCCTTTATGAACAAATAGCCAATGGTACAAGTTCTCAGAACATAGGAAATTCCTTACCTTTGTAACCTTTGACGGGGTGGGGGAGGGGGTGATGTCTTTAGAGATAAGGCCTTGCTACAGGGTGGATGTGAAGACATGATTCTTTGACAGGGTGTTTTATGGCATGAGTAAGGCACAGGATAAATTACAAAGTCAACTTAGAGTACTATCTGGTCCTGCTATCCTGCCCAGGCTGCCAACTTTTCTATTTTGCTATATCTGGGCTCAGAAAGAACTGCAGGGAATGTGGCTACTTTATATCCATAGGAATAACATCTGTCCTCTTAAAGGAAAGGAGCCTATGACTTAACAAAAACATATTGTCCAAAATGAATCACCTTAGAATTAGGGAAAGTAGACATTGAAATCTGATTCCAAATTTTATGTTCATTCCATAGAATAAGTACTGTTAGTAAAGGGAATCTACCCTCAACCCCCAGATAGTTTTTACTCTTTTGAAGCTATAAGTCAGATTGACTAGGAGAAAAATAAAAACTAGGTGTCATTTCTATATATGTTTAGCATATGCTCAGGTATTTATTTATGAAAGTTTTTTCAGGGAAAAATTCTTTCTAAGAAAGAAATAAATTAAGCCACTGATTTTCCTTCTCGTTTCTTAGATCTCCTTAGAAGAATCTGAAGAAGGCAACGGTGACTTAGTTTCCTCCCAGTTTTCTGCAAACACACACAGTTTGGCAAGTGGTCTATCAACCGTAAGCAGTTCCCCAGCACGTACAGAAACTCCTTTTCTTCTCTTGTTCACTTCTGTGCATTACTGAAAGAGAGGGGAGTATGGGATGAGTCAAAAGCCATTATAGATTCCTGCTTGCCCCATGTTCATAGAATATACTCTTTTTGTGAACTTTTTCTAAGGTCACTTATTCTTTCTTTCTTTTACCATGATCTTTGCCCAGGTTTTGAAATCACTTCATTTCCACTTTATAAAGAACAGTGAAGTTTCCTAACACAAGGAAATCAGTGTTTACGGAAATAGAAATGCTAATTACTTTGATCTGATCATTGCTTGATGTATAAATTCATTGAATTGTCAAATAATACTCCCCAAAATATACATAATTATTTCACAAACACCTGAAGAAATTTTTTAAATTTCATTTTCTAATTTAGACTGGACAGTTAAACCTATGAATTATTTCAGTTTTCTGCTGATAAGTTTTCCTGACACCATTCTACCTAACTTCCCTCCACATTGGTCCTAGCCATTTTCCTATAACATATGCCCACTCAGCTTTCTCTCCTATCAAGAAACTTTCCAAAGCTTCCCACTACCTACAGAATAAAAGCCTTTTCTTACCTCAATCCTCAAGGTGTTCTTTGAGATGAAAACTTCTTTGTTCCTCTTGGTCTTTTCTTGACTTTTCTGATTTCTGTTGTTCTAATTCCCTTTTTCTTTTGATCTTTGGTTGACTTCCTTAAAGAACTCTCAAGCAGGATCTGCTAGGAAGAGGACCTATCTAAGTGTGCCTGATGGTGATTCAGACACTGTGAGTTTCACCCTTTTCTTTCTTTTCCTTCCAGCAATACTTCACAAATTTCATGGTTTGGGAAATATGACTAAATGGGAAGTACTATATTTTATCTGCTTTTTGATTCATGTAGAATTAGCCAGAGGCTTTCTTTGGGAAAGATTCATGAGTTATCTAAACTCAAGGATTCAAGCTATTAAGCCATTAGGTTCAAATACCTTAACACACACTTCTATCCTAACAACTTAATGATCATTTGAAAAATAATACTGGCAAATTGAAAGAAAATAATATTTTCATTCTTTTTTTTTCTTTATTTTTTCAAATATGTAAAAACTTTATTGAAACATTTATGTAACACACTCCCTTCTTGGTTACCTTCCCCAATCTCCTCCACTGAAACCCCACTTCCTTCCTACTATTTCTTCTTCTGTATTGATTTTTTTTTTTTTTTGCCCTCCTGAATCATTCATAACAACCCATTGGTGGGCCCAATATTGTAGTATTGTGCAAATAATAACAGCTACTGTGAGGGCATGAATATAAGGACCACTTTATGTCTAGGAGACAACATTCCAAATTACTTCTCCACATCCTTTGGCTCTTATATTCTTCCTGCCACCTTTTCTGCTATAGTCCCTGAGCCATCCAAGGCTATGATAGAGATGTTTCATTAAGTGTCAAACACTCAACTGTTGCATCTCAGCAGTTTGATGAGCTTTGAGCCTCCCCAGCAGTCACATCCATCTTTTTATTTGGTTTTTTTTTTTCATTTTTTTTGAGGTACGGTTTCACTCTAGTCCAGGCTGACCTAGAATTCACTATGTAGTCTCAGGTGGCCTCTAACTCATGGTGGTATTCCTACCTCTGCCTCTTGAATGCTGGAATTAAAGGCGTGTGCCACGATGCCCAGCCCCAGTCACATCCACCTTAAAAGAGAGACTTCTCTAACCAAAAGTGAGAGCAGTACTAATGCACACACACATTGTATGTGTGTGTGTGTGTGTGTGTGTGTGTGTGTGTGTTTAGAGGGCAATTTGGTAGACGTAATATGTCCTTGTAGCCAAGCAACAGTAGTAACTCCCCACCTAGGCTTTATGATCCTCTTAGCCTTAGGTTTTTTTCTTAGCCTAGGATCAGGAATGATTCCCTCCTATGGAACAGGCCTCACATTAAATTAGAGAGCAATTGGTTTTCCCCATAATAGACATGCTATTATTGCATTTATGGGCATATCTTTCCTGGGTGCTTAGTTGTATATGTTGCAGGGTCCACTTCTGGTTAAGACCTCTGATGACTTCTCTCTTCCAACAAGCTGAACAGACTGTCTAGCACTATGACTCTGCTAGTCATCAAGGAAGATGCTTCCAGCTTAATTCTAGCTTGATTCTTCAGTATCCTGTAATCTAAGCATGTGGCATCTTAAGCTATGGGGTCTTACTGTCTAGTTCTGGTGTTTAACATGAGCCTTGGCAATAGCCTGTATTGTTTTGGGACCTGTGGGGCTTGCTTAACCAACAACTCACTGGGAGGTATCCAAATCCAGGAACTAAAACTTTTTTTGTGATAGCATTGCTTCTAAGCATAGCATTTATACCCCATAGGTTACTGCTACCCAAATCTCCTTTTGAAAATGTATATATTTTTAATTAGCTAGCAAATGTTTCCACATGCTTAGTTATGACATTTCTTGTTTTGATTAACCTCACTTGAATATTTTTATTCTATTCTTAAGTAAACATACTATTCATAGGATATGTGTGCTTGTTGAGTACTAGCTTCTCAAATCTCAGAATTTTATTGGATATTATTACATTCATTTCCAATTTCACAGAGATGTTTTGTTTATGTTTGTTTTTATTTTTAACTTATTGAGAATTTGCATATAGGAACATACTATAATTTGATAATAGTCCCCTCTTGTTACCTTATCTTGCCCCCATTTCAGGTATTAATGAACGTTATTGGTCCTTTGTGTCAGCCATGTTATAAGTTGCAGAACCATCATTTATAAAACTAAATGATAATTTTGTTATATATGTTTTCAGTATTTCTCTTGGGTCATGAATGATTAATCAAAATCTTTATTTAGGGCTGGGGAGATTGCTCACTGGTTAAAGGTGCTTGCTTGCAAAGCTTGCTGGCCTGGGGTTGAATCCCCAGAACCCACAAAAAGCCAGACAGACCCACAAAGTGGCATATGTTTTTAGAGTTCTCTTGCAGTGGCAAGAGGCCCTGGTATCCCCATTGTTTTTCCCTCTCTCTTTTTGCCTCTCTCAAGGAAATTGATAAAAAATAAATAAAAGAAAAAAACTTTATTCTGATAGAAGAACATTTAATTGATTTGATAAAGTATGGCTTTATTCTTTGGTGTTATAGTTTGGTTGTTATAATTTCATAGACATGATATAGAGCTAACTATGCAACCACACAGCCACTCAGTTAGGGAGCCTTAGTCCCTGTGAATATGTGATGTTATTCTTACATGCTTTTGTTAAAGCTGCAACTATGATTACCTAGGCACTGGTGGAAATAATCTTGTGCATGTCAGCTAAATATACTTTATGGGTTTTTCTAGTACAAAATACAATTAGCTTTTCTTTGTCATGATCAATGTATAGACATTAAAGTGTATTGACATTGATTATACCAATAGAAAAGCATAAAATTACAGGGATGAAAGTGCAAAGGCATATTAAAAATCTCTCAATGATCCTTGATTCATTAGAAGAAATGAACAAAGAGCTTCATCTTACCCACAAAAGGACTTTCTTCCCCTCTCAGAAAGTTTTCTGCCATCCATACTAATGGAACTAAATCTGATTATCTTTTCTCAGGTTGGAATTTTATACCATCAGTAAAGCAAGTGGTTTGCTTTTTCTTCTCACCAAAGACTTCTCTGCCAGTTACAAAGAACAAGAATTTGAATTGAATGAAGAAAGGAGCAGAATCTCTGAAGAGATTCTTAGAAAAAAAAAAAAAAAACTTTGAGTAACACTTGGTGACTTCTTTCATCTTGTTTATTCCAGACCAGCCTTAACAGTATGATGAGTGTTTATAGTGAAACAGGAGACTATGGCAATGTGAAGGTCACTGGTGAAATCCTTCTCCATATCAGCTACTGTTATAAAACTGGAGGGCTCTACATTTTTGTGAAGAATTGCAGAAATCTGGCCATAGGAGATGAAAGGAAACAGAGGACAGATGCGTAAGCACATAGCATGTTTCTCAGACTGTTTCAAGCACTGCCTTCTTTGTCTGCATGCATGTTTCCTTTTTTAGAAGAGCCTTATCATTCTGCTCAATTAAGAAATTTCTCAGAAAAATACTTATGACTTTTCCCCTATACCATATTTCCCACTTTTCTCTAAAGTATAAGTACAATGCCTGTGTCCTTGGTTAGGGGATTTATAAGGAACCATTAATCATCATGACTCAGGGTTGACAAATTTGTAGTTTATACAAAGGCCACTCTTTGAAGAAGGTGGCTGACATGTTGGCACATGCAGGATGTACAAGAGCATCTTGATTTTGGTTGTGAGAATTCTTCCAGAGAAAATTACCAAGCTGAGAAACAATTAAACAATTCAAAGTACAATAGAAAGACTCTTGGAATCTAGAAACTAGCCTGAGAGGGCAGATATTGGCCATAACATGCTAGAGACAAAATAGTGTAAAATATGTCAGTGGTCTCAAAGTCAAGCTGCCAAATCATTGGCATAATGGAAGGGCTCACAGGACTATACCTGTAGGGAACCACACTTGGGTTTCCAATGGTTCTGTGTCAGTGGGGTCACACAGAATACCTTTAATTCTTGTGAAATTTTGTCTACTATAGGAACGTGTCAGAAACTCTGCTGTTCCATACCAAATTTCTAGGCCCCTGAAGGAAAACAAAGGTTAACCAAAAGACGAATCTTTATTTTGCTTATAAAAGCAGTTTAGACATAGTGAGCTACTTTTATCAGTTCTGAGATTGGTAGGAAAGCCTCTAAGTTTCCAGATACAACCCAAGGTCCAAATGTGAAATCAAATCCTTCTAAGAATGGCAATCTTCTATAATAACTTTTTCTCACTTGTTTTATATATATTTGCTTTTGACATACATATATATATTTAACTTTGAACAGGTGATCTAGGTCTAAGAAATAAAGCTCATTCCAAGTTTCTTAAAAAGACAAATGAAAGGATGCTAACAGCAAATGGATCCACTTATCTTCTTAACAAAATTTAGAATGCTAAAGGAATGATACAATTATTTTGACCAGCATAAAAAGGGAGCTTCTAAAATCCCAGCAGACATGCTTCAGCACTCTGCTAGTATACATTCCAGTTTTGTACATTTCTAAAATCTATCTACTGAGATGTCCCTGCTCCAAAGAGACTCTGTGATAATTAGCTTAAGCCAAGGTGCTAGGTAGAATTGCTATTGTAGCTTCAGGTCATCATTTTCTATTTCTTCCTCACAACTTTCTTTCATATAGTCATTATGGTTGACACACTTCTCTTACATCAGGACACAAAATTTGGGGTGGAGAGACATAACTCAGAAAAATTTGTGAAACCATGGACAATGGTAATGGATTCAATTTATGAAATGGTGCAATGTCTCACTTTCTTGTGTGTGTCAAACAATTTAATTCTCTAAGCCATGATTTAGTGAATACCCGAGATTTTACATTAGAGGAAATTAGGACAGTGAGAAGTTAAAATACTAAGACCATCAAAATAAGTTATACAAGCCAGGCATGGTGGCACATTCATTCAATCCAGCACTTGGGAGACTGAGGTAGGAGAATTGCTATGAGTTGGAGGCCAACACAGAGCTACAGAAGTGAATTCCAGGTCAGCCTGGGCTGGAGTGAATCCCTTCCTCAAAAAAAAAAAAAAAAAAAAAAGGAAAGAAAAGAAAAGAAAAAAGAAATGAAGAAAGGAAAACCGCAAAAAGGGGCTGGAGACATAACTTAGTGGTTAAGCACTTGCCGGTGAAGCCTAAGCACCCTGATTCGAGACTCAATTCCCCAGACACACGTAAGCCAGATACACAAGTGGCACATACATCTGGAGTTCGTTTGCAGTGGCTGGAGGCCCTGATGCACTATTCTCTCTCTCTGCCTCTTTCTGTCTCTGTCTGTCACCCTCAAATAAATAAATAAATAAATATTTTTTAAAAAAGAAACACAAAAAGCAGTGATAACTGGTGATTTAAAATGACTTGTCTTGATGCCAGGGTTTACACTCTTGCTTTGTTATTCTTATAGAAAGCTAAATTATATTTAAGGTATCCTGCTATATAGACTATGTTCTATTGATACTCACTTTTATTTGTCTATGCCCCTGTACTTGCTGAAGTCTTTTGAGTATTTCCCTGCAAAGTATATGTTTGCAAATAATTATTTTCATCCTATATTACCTATAGCTATGTCAAGTCATACCTTCTTCCAGACAAATCCAGAAACAATAAGCGCAAGACCAAAATCAGAACTGGTACCAATCCAGAATTCAATGAGACATTAAAGGTAAATAAATACTTTCATAGTGACACCTGTAATCACACCTGTAATTCCAGTACTTGGGAGGCTGTGTTAGAAAGATTGTCAAGAGTTCAAGGTCAGCCTGAGCTATGTAGTGAGTTTCAACCTAGCCAAGACTATAGAACGATACCCTGTCAAACAAAACCCACTATCTCCTCCAAAAGAAGTAACTACAGGAAATATTTTCTTTTCATTTCAAAGCTGATATGTGCCAGAATTTAAATAAATGTGTCTTTCCTAACAGTTTTTCAAAAAAGAGATGAATGTCAATCACTGCTACTTTTTATTCCCTTCTGTTGCTGAGGTCATACCTTAAATTGAGGTTATTCAGCCAAATTATACCTGAGCAAAATTATATCTGAACAAAATTATATCTGAGCTGGCATTTTTTTTTTTCTGCAGAGCAAGTTTCATCCTTGGGGAAAATGCTGTTTTTGGACACTGCTTTAGATGAAATTTGTCACATTTTTGTGACTGACTTAGTAGGTCACTTAGTATAAATTTATTGCTCTGCTAATACAGCTTGGATATGTGCTATTTCTTATTAGGATTTCAGTGTGTGGTTAATGAAGAGTGGGGATGCAGGATTAGCTTTGAGAAATCTCAGAGAAAGCACCCTAGATAAAATATGAACCAGGCCTTATAAATTTCTATTTCTAATGGGCTTCCTTGTAACAACCCCTTATCTCATCCTAAAACAGTCTGCCCTAGAAAGTAAGATTGAAGGAGACTTAAATATATTGCCAATCATCGGAAAATTTATGCACTTGTACCCAGAGTGATGGATTCAGACTTCACCATAGGGGAAGATGGTAATGGCAGAAAGCCACAAACCTTGCACGCATCAGTGGAGGTGTATGTGGAAGCAGAGTCAGATATCCAGGCAGATCAAGCTTAAAATGAATAGATACAGGCTGACTGTGAATTAAGTGGCCATAATAGGATATCAACAATGAGTTCAAGCAGAACAGATAAACAAAGTGGCAGGATAAATTCAGAAAGCAGAGAAAAAGTTAAGCATGGTAGTAACAACAGGGAATAGAATAGACACAGACCCAAGATTAGAAATCAGTCATGCTGAAGTGTGACCCAGATGGTGATTTCAAAGAACAAGCAGAAGGTTTGAGGGTGTGTGTGCATGTTTCTGGGTAATATTCTCCTTGAAAAGAAAAAGCAAGTCCCATAATATTTCTTTTCTGCTCAACCTGTATATATAGTTTTTCACTTACAAACTTAGGTAGGGTTTTATGATGTTTGGTGTCTACAAATTTCTCATGTTAGTACTTTTATAGATTTAGGAGTTTTCATTATTAATAAATAAGAGAAGTTGTAGAGTTGTTATCTTAAGTTTTAGAGCCACAGAGCAGATGTGAAAAAATAAATAGTTAAATTAAAAGCAGGTAAAACTGGAAAGAGTGTAAGCTTTATAACCTAACCTTTTTCATTGTCTGGACTTTCTTGATCTTTAATAACTTGTTTATATGTCTTTTACATCAGTGGGTCTGAAATGAAGTGTTTATGTAACATAGTCTCTATTGTAGCAGAAACAGTGTTGTTTTTATTTTATTCATGTTGCTGATGCCTATGATCTAAAAATGGTAGAACTTTCAACCTGTCCTACAATCATACAGAACCCTTCTCACAGGGTGTGATGCTTTAAATTTTATTTATAGTATACTATCAGCCATACTCAGCTGGAAACAAGAACACTGCAGCTCTCAGTTTGGCACTATGACCGGTTTGGACACAATAGCTTTCTTGGAGAGGTGGAAATTCCCTTTGACTCATGGAACTTTGAAAACCCATGTGATGAGTGGTTTGCACTTCAACCTAAGGTAGGAAATACTACCAGTTATGCAGTTCTGCCATTAGACAAGTTTGAGGAAAATTAATGTCATAATTTTAAACAATCTGAAGGACTCCAACATTGAAATAATCACCTGCAAGAATTAGTGGAGTAATATTTGGAATAATATTCTGATAAATGTTGTAAGTCCATTATTTTTGAAATTCAGCATTGGTATTTGTGATAGAATGCAAGCCCTGTAATCATGTAGCATTGATTTTTATTACTAAAGTATATTCACGATTTGAAGTTCTCCATGGATAACCAAAATGGATATATTATATAATCCCATTAAAATTACAGATGAAAGAAGAAATACATTTTTACTGAAAAAGAATCCAAAGAATCATAATATTGCTCTGACATTAAATATAGGAAATATTTGGTCATTCGCCATTAAAATCTTTTGAGAATGAATTACAAGCCTAATTATAAAAGATAGCACTATTAAGTACTCAGCAGACAGCAAACTCCTGTCAGTTCTTCTGTTTGTGTATTTCTCTTACCCATCATCTGGCTTGGGATCTTTTGCTCTATACCCTACAGAAATCAGAGATATGTAAGGAAAAGTTATTCAAGTGATGGTTTTTGATAGCAGCAAAGAGTGGAAGCAGGTGTCACCCTCTAGACTTACAGCTCTCATAGAGGCTGCAAGTAGGAGCAATTTTTGCTCTACAAATATTGCAGCTCTTGGGCTGGAGAGATGGCTTAGCAGTTAAGGTGCTTGCCAGTGAAGCCTAAGGACCAAGGTTTGATTCTTTAGGTCCCACATAAGCCAGATGCACATGGTAGCACCAGCATCTGGAGATCATTTGCAGTGGCTAGAGGCCCTGGTGTGCCCATTCTCACTTGCCCTCTCTATTTCTCTCCCTCTCTCTGTCTCTAATAAATGAATGAAAGTAAATCTTTAAAATATTGCAGCTCTTGTATAGACCTGTGTACTAGAATCATTAGCTCTACAAGTGTTACTAAGCTTGTGTAGGCCCATGAAGTTAGAATTTCTAAGCCTTTGGCAGTGACTGTTTTAGCTTCTGGGTTGTTTTAGGCATTGAGATCTTTCAGCCCCTGACAATGGCCAATTTTACAGTTTCTGGGCCTGAGGTATCTGATATTTCTGGCCTTAAAGATTTGACTGCTCTCTGTAATTCTTCCAGTGACCAGGACCTGCAGTTTCTCTTCTGTGGCCTATTAAAATCTTCTATCCTTCTTCAACATCAGCTCTTCACTCTCTCTCTAGTTCTTCTAGCTGTTGTTCCTTGGCTGGATGCTCTCTCAAATTGTTCAACTGCTCATGTTGCTATAGTTATTGACACATCTGCCACTGTTCAGGAGGCAAGTACCTGCCACTCTTTCACTGGTGTTGCTGCACCGGCTTTTGGGACGGTTGGCTACTAGTCTTCCAGCTTTACCTCTTTTGCAGGAGCCAATGCAGCCAACTACTCTCCACCTTTGCAGCTCACCATTCTGTCCATCTCTGCAACAGTTGGATGGTTCTATGGCCCATTGTGCTGGCTATTTAGTTGCTTCTCTGCTGCCTGTACTGTCAGTGCTGTGCCACTGTCCTTGCTGCATCTTAATGTTGTCATCTCAACCCTCTCTACTAAAAGTGTGAAAGAAAAGATCACTGGGGAGAAGCCTTTTATTAGGTTTAATGTTGCAACACCATGAGAAGAAGAACCAGAGATCTCTCTCAGCTGGTTTACTTTACTTATATAGCATTGGTGAAGGAGGTCTGTACAAGTCACAGAAAACATGCAAATGAAGGCTTTTGTTTGGAACAATATGCAAATTAGAGATGAAAGTTGATATTTATATCAATCATTGCAACATGCAAGTAAATGCTGACATTTGAACCAATCAAAGCAAACATCTTATGCAACTGAAAGCTGATGTTTAAACAAATCAAAGCAAACCTCATGCAAATGAAGGTTGATATTTGCATAAATCACAGCCAACCTTATGAAAATAAAAGATTGACATTTGCACCAATCACAGGAAACCATATACAAATGAAGGTTGAGATGAGCACCAATCAAAGCAAACATACAAATGAAAGGTGATGTTTGCCCCAATCATAGCAAACACCTTATGCAAATTAAGGCTATATTTGCACCAATCACAGCAAACCTCATGAAAATGAAGGTTGAGGTTTGCACCAATTACAGCAAATGTGCAAATGAAAGCTGATGTTTGCATCAATGACAGCCAAGATGTAAATGAAGGCTGATGTTTTCACCAATCACACCAAACTTCATGCAAATGAAAGCTGTTTGTATCAATCAGAACAAACATCTTATGCATATGAAAGTTGATGCTTGCACAAATCAAACCAAACATCTCTTGCAAATGAAAGTTGATATTTGCACTAATCACAGACAACCTCATACAAATAAAGGTTGATGTCTGCACAAATCACATATATTGTCATGCAAATGAGGCCTTATGTATGCACCAATCATAGCATACATGCAAATGATTACTAACAGAAAACATGCAAATGAAGGCTGAGGTTTCCACCAATTACAGCAAGCCTGAAAATGAAGGATGATATTTGCACCAATCACAGAAATCCTCATGCTAATGGTTTATGTGTGCACCAATCACAGCAAACATGCAAATGATGGCTAACAGAAAACATGCAAATGAAGGCTGATATTTTTAGCACTCACAGCAAATTTTTCTTGCGAATGAAGGTTGTTGTTTGCTTCAATTACAGAAGCATCTCATGCAAATAAGGATTGATATTTTTAACACTCACAGCAAACATGGAAATGAAGACTGAGGTTTGCACCAATCACAGTAAATATGCAAATGAATGTTCATTTTAGCACCAATAATAGCAATCATACAAATGGCAGCTGATGCACCAAACACAGCAAGTCTCATGCAGAAGGTTGATTTTTGCACCAATCACAACAAACATGCAGATGAAGGATGATGTTTGCACCAATCACAGAAATCCTCATGCTAATGGTTCATGTGTGCACCAATCATAGCATATGTGCAAATGAATGCTAACGGAAAACATGCAAATGAAGGCTGATATTTTTAATAATCACAGCAAAATTTTCATGCAAATGAAGGTTGTTATTTGCATCAATTACAGAAATATCTCATGTAAATAAGGATTGATATTTTTAACACTCACATGAAAATGAAGACTGATGATTGCACCAATCACAGTAAATATGCAAATGAATATTCATGTTTGCACCAATAATAGAAAACATACGAATGACAACTGATGCACCAAACACAAGTCTCATACAGAAGAAGGTTGATTTTTGCACCAATCACTGCAAACATGCAAATAAATGCTGAAAGCGGATATGAAAATGAAGACTTATGTTTTTACCAATCACAGTAAACATCTCATGCAAATAAAAGTTGATGGTTGTACCAATCACAAAAAAACATGCAAATGAATATTGATGTTTGCATAAATCACAGCAAATATGCAAAGGAATGTTAATATTCTCACCAATCATAGCAAACATTTCATGCAAATGAAAACTGATGTTTCTACTATTCATAGCCATCCTCACATGAGTGAAGATTAATGCTTTCATAATGCACAGAAAATGTGTCCTGCAAATGAAGGTTGATGTTTACACTAATCACAGCAGATTTCTCATGCTAGTAAAGGTTAATATTTTCACCAATCACAGAAAAGTTCATCTTTATGAACTTTTCTGTGAGCCAGATGAAGGTTTATGTTTGTACCAATCACAGCCATTCTCCTAATAGACCATCAGGGGAAGTACTCTGCCTCTAGTACCTATGTAGAAAATGCTGTAGGCTCACTATGACTTGTGATAGTAATAATTCCAGTACAAACTGAAATATCCTGGCTGAGGCTGTAGTTAGTTTCAAGAGCTAGAGCAAGAATTGTGAACATCATGTATTCAAAGTAGCCAGTGCTGGGGCTGGAAAGATAGCTTGGCTATTGAGGCATTTGCCTATAAAGCCTAGCAACCCAAGTTCGATTTCCCAGTCACCCAATGTAAAGCCAGATGCACAAAGTACAGCATGCATCTGGAGTCCATTTGCAGTGGCCAGAGGTCCTGGTGCACCCATTCCCTCTGCCTCTTCTCTATCTCTCCCTCCCTTCCTCTGACCCTCTCTCTCTCTCTCTCTCTCTCTCTCTCTCTCTCTCTCTCTCTCTCTCTCTCTCTCTCTGTGTGTGTGTGTGTGTGTGTGTGTTTAAAAATAAATAAATAAAAACAAAATAGCAGGTGCTGGAATAGGGTAGTTAACTGACAGTCCTTTTGTTCAAGGCAGCCAGGGCAGCAAGAGAGAGTTCAATAGCTACAAAATAGGTAGTCAATTGCTTCAGCACCCTAACAACTTTGTTTATTTACAGGAAAATGATCAGATGGGATATTTTCTATAAGATCCTCAAAACTCATTAACTCCAGTAGTGATTTTAACAAGTCTTGTAGTGCCTTAGAATGTTAAATACCTGCCCATCACTCCAAGGAAAGGTAGATTCTCTTTATTTGTCTCATTATGAATGAGCATCATTATTAAAATAAGTCCAAGATATCATGTGGTATATAACACTGATGAAGGACAATTAATATTTTTTAGTATATGAAATTAATTAATATAAGATTAACATTAAAGCACATAGAGATTCTTTAGCAATCAGTTTGGGAGAAAAAGAAGCACTGTTAATTTCTGTAAATGGTTTAAAGACTTCTCTGAGATGCTGTCTGTATAGGCTCTCTCGGGCATCTTTTGTGCTTAGGAACTGACAGTTTTCCTTGGTAGACACCTCTACATTGTTGCCGGGTCATTTCCTTTCTGTCATAAGGAGGAAGCATCTCTAAGCCTCTGTAATTCTGCTGAAGAAAAAAGTTCTGATTCTGTTTACTGTCTGTGGAACACCATCAGGCCTTTCCCAGATCAATTCTCTCCAACTGAGACTTTGAAGGAGCCTGGCCTCAGGCTACTACTGTAGCTTTTGACCCACATGGGCAGAGAGCCAGAAATTTATAGGGCTCCTTGTCCCCTTGCCTCAATAACTGATAGGTGGGTAATCTATAGACCCACTTCATTTACTGAGAGGGCTTAAGGTTTGAATAGGAAATGATCCCTGTAGACTTATGTTTTTAATGTTTGACCCTAGGTTGTTGATGTTATTTGGAAATTAGAAAATCCTTAGGAGGTAGGACCTACCTGGGGGAACTAGATCACTGGAGATGTGTCATTTGGGGGATCTTCCCCATGCCGCTTCCTATCACAATCTCTATTTCCTGCCTTCTCTGAGGTGAACAGTCTCCTCCACCTCACTACTGCCAAGTTCTATGTCATTATAGGCCCAGAAATTATGGCATTGACCATGAGGGACTACAATCTATTAACATACAAGCCAATTTAAACTGTTTCTGACAGGTATTTTGAAACCTAATGAAAAACATGACTAATACAGAGGAGGAAATCTCTGAGTTGTTACTTACCCTCCAGGGCACACTAAGGCTTAAACTACCTTCTATGGAGGTTTATTCACCATTATACCCATTTCTGTGCTCCTGCACCCATTCCTTCACTGGTCTTTCTGGGGAACACTTCCTTATTAAATCACTTTCATAAGAATCATCACCTCAGAGTCTACTGAACACAGACTCTAAAACCCAGCAGAAGTTATTGCCTCTAATTCATGTCATCATCCAGAGGAAAGAATGAAGACTTGGAATTGCTTAGATATCATGCCTTCTAGAACTGGGGAGGACAGGTACCAAGAAAAGCTCTTTTCTGGTTTTTCAAGGTAGGGTATAAACCAGGCTGATCTGGAATTCACTATGTAGTCTCAGGCTGGCTTTTAACTCACCATAATCATCCTACCTCAGTTCCCGAGTGCTGGGGCTAAAGATGTGTGCCATCATGCCAGGAAAATGGTAGCTTTTTGTTTGTTTGGTTTTCAAGGTAGGGTTTCACTGTAGCCCAGGCTGACCTGGAGCTCATTGTGTAGTTTCAGGGTAGCCTCGAACTCATACCGATTTTACTATCTCTACCCCCCCCCATGTGCTGGGAATAAAGGCTTGCAACACCACTCCCAGCCAAGTCATGCTCTGTATGCTGAGTTGGCATCTTAATCAGTGTTCTGACACTGCAAAAATACCTAAGATAATCAATTTAAATAGAGGAAATGTTTATTTTGGCTCACAGGTACAGATATCCATGAGCAATTGTCCCTGTTGTGTTGGACCTGTGAGGAGGCATCATATTATGACATGAGCACAGGGCAAAGTGAACATTGTTATTTCATAACAGCTCAGAAATTAAGAGTCAGGAAGGAAATGACACCCAATATCACCTTCAATAGCACACAGCTGATGACTTAATTTCTTCCCACTAGAACCCACTTTTTAAATATTCCATTACTTTCCAATTGATTCACAAGCTCAGAACCAAGCCTTCGCCATATAATCTATGGGGGACACTCCAGATTTAAACTACAGTACTGACCTCTATGTGGTTGATAATCAGCCAACTATTTTCACTTTTCAATCTCCTTTTTTCAGTCATTTCAGCTCAGTGTCTTTCTGTCAGCTTTTAATATACTGAAACCAGTCTGTTTCTTGTAGATTATCAAGCAGAGAAAGTGGAGTGTGAGCTATGGGAAATCATTTTCCTATGAATAAGGGATCCAAATTAATAATCCTTAACCATTCAGAAATACTAACTTCATTTTGTAGTGGGAACACCATAACAATATACTGCCTGTCACTTATTTACTGCATTAGTGACGGTCCCTCAGCTGTATTTCTGTTAGGTATTACTGAAGAAGCCAGTGGGGAGGCTGATGACAGAAAAGAGAATTCAAGATGTCAAACTTGAATACTCTAAAGTAGTTTTACAGATTACCTTCCAATTTACTTTAAGATATAGGACTTTCTATTACCTATAACTTATTATCCCTGTGAAAGGCAAGTTAGGTACTTAGACAAGAAGTGTTTGTCTGTTTGAATTGCCTTTCCAATTTACTTTAAGATACAGGACTTTCTATTACCTATAACTTATTATCCCTGTGAAAGGCAAGTTAGGTACTTAGACAAGAAGTGTTTGTCCGTTTGAATTGCCTTTCAAGCTTTCCCAGGGGTTGCTATTATAAAAACAAAGACTTCTGAAAATCAACAGCAGCTTAAGTGGTTTTACACGGAAACATTCTCTATTTTGTCTTCAAGTAGAAAGTAAGTTTCTTGTGGAAGCATTACCTGTCTAAAAGCCTCACTTTACTTGGCACTTTTGCCAGTAATTTAGTTCTCTACCTTACACCTCCAAATTCACTGAAAAGTCCATTTCTTGCTCCAATGGAAAGTAGATCTCTCTTTTCAGACAGCATAGATGGTGTCATCAGATTAATTCACATCTCTGCTCAGACAGTCACAATAGCTCCCTACTGTGGTGGTTTGAATGGATGTTCCTCATAGACTCTGACATTTTACTGGAGCTTGCAACTTGGATCTCCAGACACCTGGCTGGAGGAGGTATCACTGGGGGCAGATCCTGGGATCCAGCTCAAAGGCATATATAGAGGTCTGAACTCTGACTGGGTCCCTGTTTGCTGCTGGATTTTGTGCTTGCTGCTTTTGGGGTTTTGTTGGCTTCTTTCTCTGCTTGGATTTATGAATGGGAACAATCTTCTTCTCCCATTGATGAAACTTCCTCTTGGATCTGTAAGCTGAAATAAATCTCATTCCTCCCATAAACTGTATCTATTTGGAAGTTCATCCCAGCATTTGGGCAACTGACTATAACATCTACTATTTTAGGATCAATGCTATCCTTTATTCTAGCCTTCTGTTGAATCATAGGATATTACACCTCATTTTCAGGCAAATGTAGTTCCTCATGGACTACATGCCTACAAGCTCTCCAAATCATTGTAGAAGGAGAGTCTCCCAGGCATGGTTTAAGAGTACAGAAGCCATAAGCTGCCTGGGAGGGTAAGTTTCCTGGGAACTTATGCAGACCTCTTGATAAATTACTCATGAGTGAAGGGTCACTGACACTCCCACTGCTTTGCTTCTACTTTGGAAAGCTCTAATGTGCTTTCTATCATGTTCCCAGAACTAACCCATTGGATGAGCAAAAGTTGTTTCCACAGAACTTTACCCTTGGTAACCATCTTCTACCATTTAGTACCACTTACCTATTACCCTTCCTAATGAAATGCTTAAATGTAAAATCATGCATTAAATTATTCTGGGAGAATTTTAAGTAGATACCCTATATAGATACTCTTTGCTACTACCTCTCTGCACATACCTACCTACCTTTCTTCCAAGCTAAGCACATTATATGTGTGGTCCCAAATCACATTTTGCTAATGTTTTCTCAACCCAGACTAGCCTTTCTGACTTCCTAAATAATCGTCTTTCCAATTCTTTCAGGATCATGCAAAGAACACCACTTTAATCCAGTCTGGACTAATCTTTCTCTTCCCATATGTTGCAGTCAGGTTCCCATTGCTTGCAGAAATCACCCGACCAAGAGCAGGTTGTAGAAAAAAGGTTTATTTTGGCTTACAGACTTCTGGGAAAGCTCCACAGTGGCAGGGAAAATGACAACATGAGCAGAAAGTGGACATCAGCCCCTTGCCAATATCCGGTAGACAACAGCAAAGGAGAGTGTGCCAAACACTGGCAAGGGGATACTGGCTATAATGCTCATAAGGCCACCCCCAACAATACACTACTTCCAAGAGGTGTTAATTCCCAAATTTCCATAAGCTGGGAATGTAGAATTCAGAACACCTAAGTTTACAGGGGACACCTCAATCAAACCACCACAGGGTGCAACTGAATTGAAGGGCCCTGGAGATGGTGAGATAAACCTTACCATAAATTTCTCCTCTCTGTCTTTTTTCTTTTTTTTCTTTTCCCTTGGCTCTAGTCTGTACCCTATACCAGGATGTGGTTTACATCCACAAAGTGCTCTTGACGAGAGAGACCTACTATCTCCCAAGACAAATAAGACAGACATCTGTCAGGGCACTTGATTACCCACTAGAGGTTAATGGTAAGGCCCTACTGCTGAAGATACCATAAGCTGTTGGAATGGACCATGGAGAGACCTGTTGAAATATAGAAGAGAGGCAGTCCCAAGACAATTAGCCCATCTAGTGCTGGAATGTGGTACATGACCTACCAGGTCAAAGTGTCCAAAAACTGTCCATGCAACTCAAAGTCGAAATGACTCTGAAGAAAGTAACCTGGTATGATGCTCACACAAGGGCAACAGTGGCACACAGACATGGTGGGTAACCAAGTGCTCTTGAATTTGCTAACAGATCTGTTCAGTGGAAAGAAAACCAAATCTGGAACTGGAAAACAAGTCAGAATCATATATAGATAATGATTCTGCTTTCCATTGTCAAGCTTCCACTAATCTTGGGCTGCAAGAGGGCCTACACCCTTTCAATTTTCTCAAAATTAATAATGGTTATCCCATTTAGATGGTGCTAACTTCACTTTCCATTGGAGAATCTGCTTCTCTTTTTCATATGGGAGCTAGACCTGAGGAGATAAATGATCCAGTGCACTGGGTCTGGGCAGCATGAGTATCAACTGATGGTTTTTATATCAATCATACCAATGGAAAGATGAAGGCACATTAGATTGAAGAGTGAGTCAATGGTTAGGAAATAGTTAACAAGGAGTAAAAATGTACTGTAGTACTCTTTCAATAAATGTGGTTTAAAAGGACAGAGAGAACTAATGTAATTGTCATAGAGAAAGTTTAATGTTAATAGAACTTCATTGAAAACTGGAATAAGGATAAGGATGTACTTCAATAGATACAGGGCTTTCCTAGCATGTGAAAAGGCTAGGTTTGGTTCCTAGTCAGATGTGGTGGCCCATTTGCAATTCCAGCACTCAGGAAGTGGAAGCAAGAGGATCAAATGTTCAAGATTACCCAAAACATTGTGAAAAATAAGAAAACATTCTCTTCTAAAGTATTCATGAAATCACACACAAACACAAATACACATGCAGACACATAAAAACCATATATATATATGAACAATACACTGCCTCCAGGAGGCATTAATTCTTAAATTTCCATCATCTGCGAACCAAACATTCAGGACACCTATGTTTGGGGGGCCCCCATCAATGAAATCACCACTTTCTTCCCCTGGCCCCCATAAACTTATAACAATACATGATAGAAAATACAATGCATTCAGTCCAACTTTCAAAGTCCCCACATTTTTATCAATCCTAATGATATTCAAACATTCCCATCATCCAAGGTCTTTTAACTGAGCCATAATACCAAAAAATCCTCCCAAAACCCATAATGGCACAGAACAAACACACTGCAAAAGATGGCATTGGACATAGCAAAGAAATATTCAACCAATAAAATATTTAAAACAACCAGGGCAAACATCAAACTCTGTAGCTCCAAGTCTTACTTTATTCAGTGACAATTCTCCAAATCCAATAATTCTAAGCAGGAACAAGTCTCTAGTTTTCCAATTCCATCCCTCCAAGTAGGCTACTCACAGTCCTGGAAAACTTCATCCAGGGCTGGCAACTTTCTGTAGCAGCCATCTTGTGGTCCTGGCATCTCGACTGGGTCTCTGTTGCAATACATGGTTCATCCTCAAGCCTCCATAAGGTCTCCATGCAGACATCCAGCAAACCTGCTTCACATTGTCCATAGATGTTTCCAAAACATGAGACTAAGTTTCAAACTAAATGACCCCTTCTTTCCTACATTTCTTTGTATATTTTACATTTTAATTTTTTAATTTATTTTTTATTAACATTTTCCATGATTATAAAAAAAAATCCCATGGTAATACCCTCCCTCCCCCCCAACTTTCCCCTTTGACATTCCATTCTCCATCATATTACCTCCCCATCTCAATCATTGTACTTACATATATACAATACTAACTTATTAAGTACCCTCCTCCCTTCCTTTCTCTTCCCTTTATATCTCCTTTTTAACATACTGGCCTCTGCTACTAAGTATTTTCCTTCTCACACAGAAGCCCAATCATCTGTAGCTAGGATCCACATATGAGGGAGAACATGTGGCACTTGGCTTTCTGGGCCTGGGTTATCTCACTTAGTATAATCCTTTCCAGATCCATCAATTTTTCTGCAAATTTCATAACTTCATTTTTCTTTACCGCTTAGTAGAACTCCATTGTATAAATGTGCCACATCTTCATTATCCACTCTTCAGTTGAGGGACACCTAGGCTTGTTCCATTTCCCAGCTATTATAAATTGAGCAGCAATAAACATGGTTGAGCATGTACTTCTAAGGAAATGAGATGAGTCCTTAGGATATATGCCTAGGAGTGCTATAGCTGGATCAATCTTTAGCTGTCTTAGGAACCTCCACACTGATTTCCACAATGGCTGGACCAGATTGCATTCCCACCAGCAGTGTAGAAGGGTTCCTCTTTTTCCACATCCCCGCCAACATTTATGATCATTTGTTTTCATGATGGTGGCCAATCTGACAGGAGTGAGATGGAATCTCAATGTAGTTTTAATCTGCATTTCCCTGATGACTAGTGACGTAGAACATTTTTAGATGCTTATATGCCATTTGTATTTCTTCTTTTGAAATGCTCTATTTAGCTCCAAAGCCCAGTTTTGATTAGCTTATTTGATTCCTTATTATTTAACTTTTTGAGTTCTTTGTATATCCTAGATATTAATCCTCTATCAGATATATAGCTGGCGAAGATTTTTTTTCCCAGTTCTGTAGGTTGCCTCTTTGCTTTTTTCACTGTGTCCTTTGCAGTGCAAAATCTTTGTAATTTCATGAGGTCCCAGTGATTAATCTGTGGTTTTATTGCCTGAGCACTTGGGGTTATATTCAGAAAGTCTTTGCCAAGACCAATATGTTGAAGGGTTTCCCCTACTTTTTCCTCTAGCAGTTTCAGAGTTTCCGGTCTGATGTTAAGGTCTTTAATCCATTTGGACTTCATTCTTGTGCATGGCGAGAGAGAAGAATCTATTTTTATCATTCTGCAGATATATATCCAGTTTTCCCAACATCATTTGCTGAAGAGGCTGTCGCTTCTCCAATGAGTATTTTTGGCATTTTTATCGAATATCAGGTGGCTATAGCTACTTGGGCTTACATCTGGGTCCTCTATTCTGTTACACTGATCTACATGTCTGTTTTTGTTACTATGGCTCTGTAGTATAGGTTAAAATCAGGTATGGTGATACCACCAGCCTTATTTTTGTTGCTCAGTATTATTTTAGATATTCAAGGTTTTTTTGTGATTCCAAATGAATTTTTGCATTGTTTTTTCTATTTCCATGAAGAATGCCTTTGGAATTTTGATAGTGATTGCATTAAATGTGTAGATTGCTTTTGGTAAGTTTGCCATTTTCACAATATTGATTCTTCCAATACAGGAACAAGGGATGTTTCTCCACTTTCTAGTGTCTCCTGCAGTTTCTTACGTGAGTGTGTTAAAGTTCTCATTGTAGAGATTCTTTCCTTCCTTCGTTAGGTTTATTCCAAGGTACTTTTTTTTTTTTGATGCAATTGTGAATGGGAGTGATTCTCTGATTTCATCCTCTGGGTGATGTTGTTAGCACATATGAAGGCTACTGATTTTTGTGTATTTATTTTGTATCCTGCTACATGGCTGTAGGTTTTGATCAGCTCTAACAGTTTGCTAGTAGTCTTTAGGGTCCCTTATATATAGAATCATGTCATCTGCAAATAATGATAACTTGATCTCTTCCTTTCCAATTTGTATCCCTTTTATGTGTGTCTCTTGCTTTATTGCTATGGCTAAGACTTCCAAAACTATGTTAAATAAAAGTAGGGACAGTGGACACCCTTGTCTTGTTCCTGATTTTAGTGGAAAAGCTTCCAAATTTTCCCTATTTAGTAATATGTTGGCTGTAGACTTGTCATAAATAGCCTTTATTATATTGAGATATGTTCCTTCTATTCCCAGTCTCTGTAGGACTTTTATCGTAAAGGGATGTTGGATTTTGTCAAATGATTTCTCTGTGTCTAATGAGATGATCATGTGATTTTTGTCCTTCAGCACATTTATATAATGTATTATATTTATAGATTTGCATATATTGAACCATCCCTGCATCTCTGGGATAAAGCCTACTTGGTCAGGGTGAATGATCTTTCTGATATACTCTTGTGTTCTGTTTGCCAATATTTTGTTGAGAATTTTTGCATCTATGTTCATGAGGGAGATTGGTCTGTAATTTTCTTTTTTTGTTCTATCTTTGCCTGGTTTGGGTATCAGGGTGATGCTGGCCTCATAGAAGGAGTTTGGTAGAATTCCTTCTTTTTCTATTTCCTGGAAAAGCTTAAGAAACAATGGTGTTAGTTCTTCCCTAAAGGTCTGGTAAAATTCAGCAGTGAATCCATCTGGGCCTGGGCTTTTTTTAGTTGGGAGATTATTGATAACTGTTCGGATCTCCATGTTTGTTATAGGTCTATTTAAGTGATTAATCTCATTTTGATATAATTTAGGTAGGTCATATAAATCAAGGAAATCATCCATTTCCTTCAGATTTTCATACTTTATGGAGCATATGCTTTTATAGTATGTCCCTATGATTTTTTGAATTTCTCTGGAATCTGTTGTGATGTTACCTTGTTCATCTCTGATTTTATTAATTTGTCTCTTCTCTCTTTCTTTTGGTCAGATTTGCTAAGGGTTTATCAATCTTGTTTATCCTTTCAAAGAACCAACTCTTTCTTTCATTAATTCTTTGGATTTTTTTTTGTTTCTATTTGATTAATTTCTGCCCTAATCTTTGTTATTTCTTCCCTTCTACAGTGTTTTGGTTTGCCTTATTCTTCTTTTTCTAAGGCTTTAAGGTGAAGCATTAGTTCATTTACTTGTGACCTTTCTAATTTCTTAATATAGGCACTTAAGGCTATAAATTTACTTCTTAGAACTGCCTTCATTGTGTCCCAGAGATTTTGATATGTTGTGTTCTCATTATCTTTTGACTCTATAAATTTTTTGATTTCCTTCTTAATTTCTTCATTGACCCATTCATCATTTAGTAGTGTATTGTTCAGTTTCCATGATTTTGTGTATTCTCTATAGCCTTCCTTGCTACTGATTTGTAGTTTAATTCCATTGTGGTCAGAGAGAATGCAAGGAATTATTTCAATTTTCCTGAATTTGTTAAGATTTGCTTTGTGTCCTAATATATGGTCTATTTTAGAGAATGTTCCATATGCTGCTGAAAAGAATGTATATTTTACAGTATTTGGATGAAATGTGCTGTATATATCTGTTAGGTCCATTCCTTCTATGACCTCATTTAGTCCAGAAGCCTCTGTGTTTATTTTTTCCCAGGATGAGCCGTCAATTGATGAGAATGGGGTGTTAAAATCACCTACCACCACTGTGTTTGGTGTTATCTGTGACCTTAGTTCTAATAGTGTTTGTTTGATGAATTTGGGAGCCGCCATGTTAGTTGCATATATGTTTAGGATTGTAATGTCCTCCTGTTGGAGTGTGCCCTTAATCAATATAAAGTGACCTTCCTTATCTTTCTTGACCAACGTTGGACTGAAGTCTACCATGTCAGATATTAGGATAGCAATCCCTGCTTGTTTTCTAGGCCCATTTGCTTGAAACACCATTTTTCAGCCTTTCACCCTAAGATAATGTCTATCCTTTGTAGAAAGGTGAGTTTCTTGGAGACACCAAACTGTAGGATCCTGCTTTTACCCCAGTTAAACCTATGTCTTTTGGTTGGAGCATTGTGGCCGTTGATATTAAGAGATATTATTGAAAGGTGTGTATTTATGTTTGCCTTTTTTTTTGTGGTTCAGGTTCTACCTTTGCTTTCTTGTGTTAACTAGTATTTGAGTATTTTTTTTTTTTCCATGTTCCTTATATGTGTGCTTTTCCTTTTCTTCAACATGGAGGATTCTATCAATCATTTTCTGTTGAGCTGGTTTTATCTTCAAATACTCCTTTAACCTGCTTTTTTCATGGAATATTCTTATTTCTCCATCTATTTGAATGGATAGCTTTGCAGGATGAAGTAACCTTGGTTGACAGTTCTTATCTTTCAGAACTTGGAATACATCACTGCAAGCCCTTCTGGCTTTTAAAGTTTGTGTTGTGGGCTGGAGAGATGGCTTAGCAGTTAAGTGCTTGCCTGTGAAGCCTAAGGACCCCGGTTCGAGGCTCGGTTCTCCAGTTCCCACGTTAGCCAGATGCACAAGGGGGCGCACGCGTCTGGAGTTCATTTGCAGTGGCTGGAAGCCCTGGAGCGCCCATTCTCTCTCTATCCCCCTCTATCTGTCTTTCTCACTGTGTCTGTCGCTCTCAAATAAATAAATTAAAAAAAAAAAAGGCATGAGCCATCGTGCCTGGCTGTGCCACTTTAAAAAGTTTGTGTTGAATAATATGCTGTAATCCTGATGTGCTTGCCTTTGTAGGTAACTTGATTTTTCTCTCTAACTGCTTTCAATAGTTTTTCCTTGGTTTGTGTGTTTGGTTGTTTGATGATAAGGAGAGGTTCTTTCCAGGTTTTGTCTGGCTGGTGTTCTAAAGGCTTCCTGTATCTGCATTGGCACCTCTTTCCCAATTTGGGGGGAATTTTTTTCTATGATTTTGTCAAAGATGCCCACTATGCCTTTGGAGTGGAATTCTTCTCCTTCTACTATGCCCTGAATTCTTATGTTTGATCTTTTCATAGTGTCCCGAATATCTTGAAGTTCCCACTCATAGTTTTCTGTAAGTTTGTCTTTCTCTTTGTTGGACTGTATTAGATCTGCCACCTGGTCTTCTAGCATAGATATTCTGTCCTCACCTACGTCCATTCTACTTGTGAGATTTTTCTACAGAGTTTTTTTTTTATTTCCTTAACTGTGTTCTTCATTGCTAGTAATTCTGACTGGTTTTTCTTTATTATTTCTATTTCCTTATCTATGTCTTGTATTGCCTTCTTTATTTCATGAAATTGGTGTCCTGCGTCTTCTTTGATTCCCTCTTTAAGTTCCTCTTTGACTCCTTTGATTTGTTCTTTGACTTCTTTGAACATATTTACGATCATTCTTTTGAAATCTTTCTCAGGCATTTCCTCTAACTCGTTCTCACTGGAGGTTATTTCTGATGCATTAATACTGTTAGGTGGATTTATATTGTCTTGCTTTTTAGTGTTTCTTGTCTTATAATGTATATATTTTTGCATCTTGGATTAAATTAATGCTTGGATTTTCTAGCTAGCTAGGTATTCTTAGCTGTATCAATTGATTTAATGTTATATATCTTCAGGATAGGAGCTTAAGGTGTTAGGTGTGGCTCTTAAGGCTCTCAGAGTATCTACAAAGGTGTTCCTAGGGGTTGAGTTTCCCTGCTATGGGAGTATTCAAGTAGGCTGAGTGGAACAAAATACAGGTAGATTCTAAAATTTAACTAAAGACTGTACACATTCAATCAAAACCAGCACTGAATATTTATGCAAGAGTAGTTATTATAATGACCAGATCCTCTATCAACACAATGGTTAAGATTTCTGGTCTGTTGGGGGATCCAAGTCAGCTTGTGACCAAGTGAGTACCTTCCCTGTTGCAATCAATCCCAGTTACCTTTTTGGATGATTTTGGTCTCAATTTGCTGGCTGGGTCGTTGGGCTGCTGTTGTGATTTCTGGAGCTGGGTACTGGCTTTTCCTGTGGGGCAAACCAAGCCTGGCAACTGTGGCCCTGCAGATTGGCACCCCTGCTGCTGGACTCACCCCTGCTGCTAAAGCTGCCACTGCTGAGTCCACCACCGCTGCTGCTGC